>NW_024412446.1:4271610-4274878 GCF_014898765.1 Herpailurus yagouaroundi | reverse complement strand
CGGCCGGGCTGCGGCGCGGGGGCGCAGGGGCGCGGGGGCCGGGGCCAAGTCCGCGGGGGCCGTGGAGGAGCGCGGCGCCGAGCCCCGCCTGGTGCTGAGAACCATCTTGTTTTCCACGCAGATCCGAAGGGGCAGCACGCGCCCCCGGGAGCGCCCCCGCCTCCTGCCTGGGGCCGCCGCGGGCTCGCTGAGCTGTCTTCTCCCTCCGGCCGGCAGGCTGGGCGCACAGGGGCGCGGGCCCCCGCCCGGCGCGCAGCGGCACCATGGGCACGGTGCTGTCCCTGTCCCCCAGCTACCGGAAGGCCACGCTGTTTGAGGATGGCGCGGCCACGGTGGGCCACTACACGGCCGTGCAGAACAGCAAGAACGCCAAGGACAAGAACCTGAAGCGGCACTCCATCATCTCCGTGCTGCCTTGGAAGAGGATCGTGGCCGTGTCGGCCAAGAAGAAGAACTCCAAGAAGGTGCAGCCGAACAGCAGCTACCAGAACAACATCACGCACCTCAACAATGAGAACCTGAAGAAGTCGCTGTCGTGCGCCAACCTGTCCACGTTCGCCCAGCCCCCACCGGCCCAGCCGCCCGCACCCCCTGCCAGCCAGCTCTCGGGCTCCCAGACCGGGGTCTCCTCCTCGGTCAAGAAGGCCCCGCATCCTGCTCTCACCTCCGCAGGGACGCCCAAACGTGTCATCGTCCAGGCGTCCACCAGCGAGCTGCTGCGTTGCCTGGGCGAGTTTCTCTGCCGCCGGTGCTACCGCCTGAAGCACCTGTCCCCCACGGACCCTGTGCTCTGGCTGCGCAGCGTGGACCGCTCGCTGCTTCTGCAGGGCTGGCAGGACCAGGGCTTCATCACGCCGGCCAACGTGGTCTTCCTCTACATGCTCTGCAGGGACGTCATCTCCTCCGAGGTGGGCTCGGACCACGAGCTCCAGGCCATCCTGCTGACCTGCCTGTACCTCTCCTACTCCTACATGGGCAACGAGATCTCCTACCCGCTCAAGCCCTTCCTGGTGGAGAGCTGCAAGGAGGCCTTTTGGGACCGCTGCCTCTCCGTCATCAACCTCATGAGCTCCAAGATGCTGCAGATCAACGCCGACCCACACTACTTCACACAGGTGTTCTCCGACCTGAAGAATGAGAGCGGTCAGGAGGACAAGAAGCGGCTCCTCCTCGGGCTCGATCGGTGAGCCCTGTAGCCCGCATCCTGGCTCAAGGATTCAATTCATTTTTAAAAATTTATTATTAAGCAAATCAGATTTTGTGTACAGTATGTGTCTAGCAAAGCCACCGAGGGCCTGTCCCTTCCCACCTTCTCTCCTTGGGGTTTTCCTCAGCCCTGCTGAGAACTCTGGGCGCTTTTGAACTCCTGAACCTTGTGCAAAACCCAGAAGATGTATCCAGAGCCACCCAGGCCACCGACCTCTCAACTTTGGGGAATTCAAAGGACTGACCTGCCTCTGCCACCTGTGCCCTTGCTGGACCAGGGCAGGTGAGGCTGCCCGCTGCGTCTGGCATGGGAGCCGGAGGTGGGGGGGGGGGGCCCTCTGGCCAGTTGGCCCAGGGAGCAGTTGGCATTTCCGGTTGGAGGTCCTTTTCTGGCTCCTGTTTTGGGTCGTCCATTCTCCCAGAGGCTTGTGGAGCTCGCCGCCCTGACCGAGCCACGAGTGGGGTTGTGAAGGCCGGATACCTGCCACCCGGGGACCACTCTTCAATCATGGAGAAGCCGGCCTGGTACAAAGATTGCGTCCTGTCGTTTGGCCGCACACGACCCTGGTTTGCTCTTTTTTCTTTTTTAGGGAGAAGGGCTTTCCTTTAGCGAAGACACAGAACTTGCCCCCTGGCCACCCCTCGTCCCCTGCTCCCAGCCATGTTGGTGGTGTTGGTCAATGAGCTGGTTTGACTCATGAAGTTCTTTGATTTGGGGTCCTAGCTAAAGGAGTGGGGTGGAGCTAGGGACAGTTCCTTTCCTGGGGGAATTTTTCATTTGACTAATGCAGCTTACTCACCCTGTGGCGGAGGCCAGGGCAGCTGCAGGTGCCCATTACCAACAGCCTGCTTTCCAGGCGGGTGGGGGAGTCGTGCCCGAGACCAGCCAGTGCCCACCTAAGGGCTAAGGCCTCTTGCCGGTGCATGTGACATTTTGGTCCACAGAGCTGGGGTGAGGGGGTGATGTCAGGGATCAGGGTGATGTGGTAGTGATTGCAACCCCCACCCCCTTCCCCACCCCTGCTCATTTAAAGCTGTTTCCAAACAGTTCAGTTTCTTCTGAAGACGAAGCCTTGCCCTGCAAGGCCCGAGGAGACCACTGGATCTTGGAGACAATTCCAAGACGGGAGTAACGCTCCTGCTTGCTTCCGAAGCCTGCTGATTCTGCGCCTGATCATTTGCAGCTGCTGCTTGGGGTTTCCGCCTCACCCTAGCGGCTGTGAGAACACGCAATGTGTGCTTAATCAGTTTCCTTTCTGATTCTCCCAGATTTGGTGGCTTGGGACTTGGGAGAGGAGCGGGAGAAGGGAGCCAGTCTTCCTCCATGGCCGGGCACTCCGGCTTTGGGGAACAAAGAGCAACGTGAAGCCGCTCTGGAGACTTCTCTCTTCCAGTCCCAGTCCCCCCCCCCCCACCGGGGGAGCGCTGGCATGGGGGGGCCGGGGGAAGGCAGAGGGTCCTTTGACACAGGATTAGGTTCCAGGTGGCTGCTGGTTTCGGCACAAACACTACTGAAATTGACGCTTAACAAGAGAAAGCTGTGAAACTGAGGCCCCGGTTTAAGAGGAGCGTTCGGTTCCCAGACCAGAGGAGGAGGGCCTGCCCCGTGCTGGGAGGGCGTTTGCTCGGCTGCGCCTCAAGGCCCACGGAGCCCTCCCGGGGCCTGCCAGATAACCTGCCGTGGAGCTGGACGGAACCTGCGGCTGCCCGCACTGCTGGCGCAGACCAGCCGCTGCCCGGGCGGATCCGTCACACGGCCTGTCTGTTCAGATCCCGCCGCCACGTGCGACCTGAGGTAGGAGGCCCTCGGGGGCGGCAGGCCCTGGCGGCTTGGAAAAGGGAGGTTCGGGTGCCGAGGCTCAAGAGGAGGGGGCGCGTGTCCGTAGTCCACTCGTTGGGCGGCTGAACTTGGCCTGAAACTGTGCAGTTAAGTTGCATCCCCAGGATTCCGGTTTTGTGCGTTTCCTTCTCTTTCTCCGTATTTATTTTTTTATTTCTTGGAGGAGGTGCAAATTTCAGGAGTGGTCGGGGACTTAAGGAAATAAGTCTGTGGTCCGCGCCA
>NW_024412446.1:4241274-4271510 GCF_014898765.1 Herpailurus yagouaroundi | reverse complement strand
CCCCCCCCCCCCCCCCCCCAGTGTGAAGCCTGCCACGTTTCTCCTCCCTGCCCTTGCGCCGGTCAGGATCGTGTGAAGGAACCCGTGTACTTGAGCGTGCAGGCAGTGAACCCATTTGACATGCTGCTATGAAGACTACTTTTAGAACAACGATTAAAAAAAAAAAAAAACAAAAAAACTAACCTACGGAAAAAAAAAAAACAAAACCCTTTATTCTTTAATTGTTGCTTTTACAGTGATATTGTGCATGCGAACCAGGAGCATTTTGTGTCTTAAGAAAAATAATCTTAGAACAGATGGCTGTGAGCATTACACCCGTCGACAGAACAAGTCACAAGAATAATAGTTCAGGATTTGGTTTTCCTCTTTTTCTTGTAAACCTGAAGGGTTGATATATTCTTTCCATACATTATTAGAATCTAGTTTTGTTCCAAAGTTGTTAAACTTGCAATGAAAAGAAAATGTGCCATTTTTTTCCCACTCGGAATTATTCATAGCTGTATATTTGAAACTGCTAATTATGCGTGCGGTGTATGTTCTTAGTGCAATTTGTTCTGTAGTTCCTCTTTGACCAAACCGTGGGTATTATTAACATTAATTTATATTTGTCTCATCCTGTATGTGTGTGTGTAGTGTGTTTGTAAGTATGTGTGGTTTATAATCTGACAAGGTCATGAAGCTCAGTTTGGCTGTAATTTAATTCCCCTTCCCTTATTTTTATTTATTTTTGTACTGTGCTGATTAAATAAAATGCACTGACCATCCATTACATAGGCCTCTTTTTGTGGGCATGCCATTCACGAGTGGGGGTGGCGGGGGGGGGGGCTAGTAGAAATGATTCCTCCGCTCCAAACGTAATTGGATTTGTGTTATGGGCTGTGGGGGGAGAGGAGGGAGGTCAGGGCTCAGGGCAAGGGCTTAACCAGTGTGTTCAAAGTTAAGGTGATTAAGAGAGAAGCACAGGTGAAGTCAACTCTGGCTTAGTCGGGCATTGGGGGCAGGAGTTGCTCCTCAGAGGCTCCCTTGGCTCTGCGGAGCTGGGTGACAGGGCCCTGCGGCCAGGGGGTTGGGGGGCGGGGAGGAGCAGGCCTAGGTGTGTCCTGGGGAGGGGCTGGCTAAGGCTCCCGAAGGGGCACCAGACCCAAGACCCCATTTATGGGGCTTGGCTCTGAGGCTGCTGCCCCCACATGTCCCGGGCCAGGCTCTGTTCAGCGCCCGTCGCCGGGATGCCGGGATGCTTCCTCTCTGGCCAGCGCGTGTGGAGGGGTGTCCGCGTGGCTCGGCCCTGCCAGTTTAGTTCTGTGCAGGTTTCCAAGAGTGACCAATCCAGCCCTGGGGCTCCCAGATCAGCAGCCACCATGGCCCATGATTGTGGCAAGGGTGGCGGCTACATGGCCGCTGCTCTGTGCCCACTCCTGCCACCCGCCTAAGCTTCAGGGCCTAGGGCAGCATGGACTCCAGCCTCCCCAGGACCTGCACCCCGTGGTCCGGAGGTGCCCCTGGACACTAGGAAGGCATTTCCACCCAGCTTGTACCTTGAGAGCTGTCAGCTTTGTGATCGAGGCCACGGACTTTTCTCAGGGCGTCTCCCTTGGTCTGAGTCACAGAAGCGGGGCTGCACGTGCTTCTCCCCCCCACCTTCCCCCCCCCCGCGCCCCAGCTTCCCCCCCTCCCCCGCCCCATGATGGTGACCGGGTGGCTCCTGGGCGTGGGGATGCTCTGCCATCTCTGCACCTAGCTCACCTGCAGCCCCCGCCCCCACTCTGTCCTGAGAGGTCCCGATGCCTCCGGCTCATTCTCCTGCCACCCCCATGGTCCCCAGCCGGCCGCTGTGGGCATCGGAGCCCTTCCTTCACGTACGCGCTTGGACTTCAGTCACGGTGAACCAGGTGAACTTCGAGCCTAGCGCACGGGCCTCAAAATGGTGGAACAAAATGCTTCCATTGAACGCCGCCGCCTCCTGGCCTTCCCATAGCTTTCTTCTCGCTAGCTGTTTAATATTTTTGTTCAGAAGCCTCCAGTAAATTACCCTCCATTTTACCTTATTTGTGCCTCATGCTCCCTCCCATCGCCTGGGATAACAGCTTTTTACCAGCTGAAATGTCACAATTGTAGGTATAGTTCTCAATTACAGATAAGCAGGACACCTTTAAAAATAAGATTTAATGCTTTATTGCTCTTGACGGTAAATCAAAATATGCTCTAGAAATAAAGTTAATTTAATGGAAAATAGGAATAAACGCAGCAAACCATAAAACTGCATTTAATTAGATCAAGAGAAACACTTCATTGCATACAATCACTGTGTCCTCGGGCTCTCCCCGGGCACCCAGGAAGCATGACTGAGACCACACCCTCAGTTCCTGGTCGTTCTTTCCTCCCACGTGCTGGGATAGGACATCACGAGAAAGTGCTTGTCGACCGGCCCTCGGCGGGAGGCCCCTGCGCTGGGCCGGGGAGCCACAGGCGGCCCTGGAAGGCAGGAGAAAGGACTCCAGCCTCAGAGAAACCCTCATTGGCATGTTCCATTTCGGTGTGTCTAAAACATACCTGTGCACATATCTAGCGTAAAGCAACAGGTGTGGGGAAGTCAGTGGAAAGGAGAGGCGCCGTTCCAGTTAGGACGGTTCAACTAGTGTCAAGGTGATTGGCAAAACTCTGTTGCTAAACCAGGCTGATGGCACCTCTGTGCTGTGCAGGCAGCTGACCAGGCTTCGAGAATGAGAATGGGTGTCGGAGGACAGGATGCCAAGAGGACTTTTTGTTGCGAACTGCACGGGGTGCGGACGTTTATAGACCCTGGGAAGTCGGGGCTGGGGGCGTGTGTGCACGAGAGCAGGCTGCTGGGGCCACCTGGGGGTCAGCCAGGTGACCATGTCAGGCACAGGACGCTGTGCTCAGGCACTTGGTGTGTTTTGCAGCGTCCATGTGGCAGGTCGGGAGCGTGGCGGGGTTGGGGGGGGGGAAGCGGGTGGGGGGTAGGGTGCGGGCAGCGTCTGTGGCAGAAAGTGAAGAAAACAGCAGCGCGTTCCTTTGACACCGTGCCGGTCTCCTCCTGAGCCCTGGGCTCACCCTCAGTGCCCTCCCCACACGGCGTGTCCCAAGTCCCTCCTTTTAAGGCTCCTGGCCTGGAGGCCTGGGCTGCCCAGAGGCTCGGGGCGGAGTCCTCCGCTGAGGCTCAGGAGCAGGGCGGTCTCAGGAAGGCATGTGAGGCGCCCGTGCTTTCGGCCGGGCACGGACCGGCAAGACGGTGGCCCTCTCCCGGCGCGAGGTCTGTGTGCCCAGCCCGGGCCCCAGCTGCCGGCGGGGGGTGTATGCAGGGCAGGGTGGGCATCCTGGCCTGGCCTGCAGTGCCAGGACCCCCCAGCTCTGTTTCTGTCCCTCCGCCCCTCTGGCCCCGGTCCTCATTCTCCAAGTAAGTAGGAAACAGAGGTGTGGGAAGGGGAAAACATCCCAACTCCCCCCCCACCCCCCCAAGCACTCACTCCCTGGCTCCCGTGACTCCGTTTTCTTATTGGTGTGCTGACAGGAGTGTGGGCACCATAGACGCAGTACCGGATGAGCAGCCCTGCAAGCCGCACCGTGTCCGTGTGCAACCACCACGGGCCCAGGCCGTGTGGTAAAGGAAGGTGGCCTTTGGAGCACCTGCTCCCTCTCGCAGAGGTGGCCTCGGGCCCCGGGGCACCCGGCTGGACTGCCAGCTGCCAGCTCCTGGGCTGAGGGGCCGGCCCTGCAGGTGAACCTGCTCACCTGGTGGCTTTGGCTGACTGCTGGGGGAGGGGCTCCGCCGAGGAGCGCTGAGCGAGGTCCTGGGGTGGGGGTGGGGGGCTGTGGTCACCTTGGGGGAAAGAGGGGTGGCAAGCTGGACTCACGGAGAGAGCAGGGCTCCATCCCCTGCCAGTCCCCCAGGGGAGCACGTTTTTGGTTGGGGACATCGCGTCAACCCCTCGCAGGCCGGGTCGCTGGTCAGCGGGTCAGGGCACACTGACCTGACCTGGCCAGGGGGCGCGGGGAGGGCAGAGGCTTCTCTGACTCCAGGCACCATCAAGTTGTCTCCGAGGGTATGAGCCCAGGGCTCTGCGGCAGGGCACCGGGGTCTTGGGTCTGTGGAGTGAGGACCATGGAAAGTCGGGGCAGAGGAGGATGGAGACCAAAGGCAGAAAGGCAGCAGCAAGGAGACCTCAGGGGAGGAGCCTTGGAGGAGGCAGAAGAGGGCTGGGCTCCAAGCACAGACCCTCGCGAACTGGTTTGAAGCGGGCAGCAGCGGGCAGTCAGCAATTAGACGGGGGGCCTGCGATGCGGAGCGGCTGGCGGGGGAGCTGCCCGGCTCCGTGGCCCCCGCGCCCTGGCGAGGCCTCCCCGGTGAGCGGTCAGTTTCCGGGCACGCTGAGGATGAAGCCCGAGCGGTTCTTGGTGAAGTCGGGCTCCGGCTGGTTGAGCCGCGTCTCCACGGAGACCGTGCACTTCTTCCCGTGCAGGCTGCACTGCACGGGGTTGGTGACGTTGACTTGAAGGTGGCGCTTCTCACTGGAAGAACCGAGAAGAGAAAGCCCAGATGGGCAGTTAGCAGGCAGCCGGAGTGGGGTGTGCTTCCCTGGCAACCCCTGGGGCCGGCCGATCGCCGAGCTGCTGTGGGCCTCGCGGGTGGCCTGGGGCCACGGTCCCAAGTGGTGCCCCCGGAGAGGGCGAGGGCGAGGGCGGCCAAGGCCGGGGCTGGGCTGCAGCCTCAAGCCAGAGCCAGCAGCCAGCAGCTATCAGGGGCCTGCTGCCCGGCTCTGCAGCACCTGGCTGTCGGGCTGGACCGGAGTGGGGAAACGTGGTGGCACCGGGGCCGCCGAGGCTCTGGCCTCAGGCTGAGGGCCTTGTCGGGAGGGGCGTGGGGTTCTGATTCGGGACGACTGGTTGTCTTTGGTGGCAACTGGGAGGTGCGTCCGGGGGCGACTGGAGGTTCTTGCCCACGCGCCCTCCCTGCCCAGAGGAATGGCTTCCAGGAGTCCCGCCCCGGCTGTGCCCAGCGGAGAGAGGCGCCTTCTGTCCATCCGCTCACTCCTGCTGGCTCAGCCCCGGCGCCCGGGCTCATGCCCCTTCAGCTGCTTTGTGCCTGAGAGATGCATGCAAGGGGTTAAGAGGAAGGCCTGTGGCATCTGTGGGTGCTGGCCTGGTGCAGCAGGGCCCCCCGGGCCCCTGCCCTTGCGCCGCGGAGGACGGACGCAGCCGAGGTGTTTCAGGCTTCCTCCCGCCCCTTTCCCGCCTGCTCTCTCACGGGGTGTGTCCCACGGGCAGACAGTGGATCGGGAAGAGACCCGAGGTTATCACTTGTGGGCATTAGGTGTCTTAATACTTAATGTCTTGCCGGCTGCAGTTAAAACCTTGGCTTAGCTATTTTTAATCAGACTTGGACATAAAAATAGAGTCCACCAGAGGCAGTGACTCAGGCACGGCTGGGTTCCTGGGGGAGCCAGGGCTGCTGTGCAGGGTCGAGGTGTGGGGCCCTGAGACCCTCGTCCCGCTGTCGGGCTGGCCCAGGGCAAGCCAAGCCCCTGCGCTCAGCTCTGCCCGCAGCTGGAGATGCCTCTGGGACCCCGAGCCTGCACCTACCAGGGCTCGGTCAGCCTCCGTGTCCCTCGTCACCCTGCCACAGCCTCTGGGCGCCTCTGGCCGGAATCATGTCCTCTGGGGATGTCTCCCTTCTGACCCTGGCAGAGGCCTCCCCTTTGGCCTTCCCTCAGTGCACTGCTGGGGACAGCCTCTGCCTCCCGCCTTCTGTGTCTGCGCCTCTCCTCCCTATGGTACAGCAGTGTGCACACAGTGGGTTCTAGATGCGCCTGGGGGACTCAGTCCTGGGGAAATGGCTCTAATAGGGCCACATTCCAAACACTGAGGCGGGAGATGGGACGCACCAGCCACCCCCACGTTCTTGTCTTGGTACAACTGGGACATTGCTACTTTCAATAGGGCCCTTCGGGCTCCAGACCCTTCCCAGCGCCCTGAGTACGGTATCTGCAGAGAGCTGCCCCCGACTTCACTCTTCCTCCCTCTTTTGGGCTCTGGGTGTCTCTAGTATCTGCTCTGCAGTCTTGGTGCAGGGTCGAGGCCGGTGGGAAACCTAAGAGGAGCGAATGGCTACCGTGGAACGGGTCACAGGGTAGCAACGCCCGACTTCGCCTTGAAAACGGAGGCCCCGGTGCAGGGTTGCAGGACAGAGAAAACCGCAGAGAACCAGCGCTCTGATTTGCTTCTCCCCACACTGGGCGGGGCTGGGAGTTTCCGTCCCAGCCTTTCTGTGTCCCAATCGGGGAGCAGTCCCAGCACGGGTACTGGTCCCCGCTTGTAGAATGAGAGCCCCTGGAGGGCAGGGAGGACCTATGGGGCTCACACACTGCACTGTGTGCACAGGGACGCTCCCCAGGTGCTGTCGGGGGACATGGACATTTGTTGCTGCACTGCTGTCGTGGGCTCACAGGGCCACCATGACGTGCGGGCTCATGTCCTCTGCTCGGCCGGCTGCTTCCCCCCAGGAACACATCTCTGCCAACCTCACGTGCTCCCTGCAGCCTCGTAAGTGCCGGGCACGATTGGTTGAGATCCTTGTAGGGCTCTAGAAGGGAGGCCTGCTACTTAGCAAAGGAATATTCCGTACTGTCGCCTTGAGTGACAGTCTGTGCCTGCGCTCCTGCTCCTTCCCTTGGCATAGCACTGAGTGGCCCTGCCCCAATTCCCAGCCTATCTTCATGGGGTGCTGAGGGGTTTTCCCAGAAGAGGGGGGTGAGGGGCTACATGTAATGCTTTTTAAGTATTTATTTTGCGAGAGAGAGAACAAAAGAAGGGGAGGGACAGAGAGAGAGAGGAAGAGAGAATCCAAAGCAGGCTCCCCACTGTCAGCGCAGAGCCCAGTGCGGGGCCCGAACCTGTGAACCGCAAGATCATGACCTCAGCTAAAAACAAGAGTCAGATACTTAACCGACTGAGCCACCCAAGCGCCCCTACATGTGATGCTTTCAGAACAGAACAACGTTGCAACAGAACAACGTTGGCTGCAGGAAGAACCAACTTTCTGGTCTCAAGAGCTGGGCTAAGCCATCATCTGCCGGTGCCGTCCGCACACGGCCATCGACAGGTGACAAAGGAAGATGACGTGGTTCCTCAGTAAGTCACACATAGAATTATTACCACGTGACCCGGCGATCCCTTCCAGTCCCGGAGATCTATCCGAAAGAACCGAAAGCGGATGTTCACACAACATGTGCAGGAATGTTTATGACAGCATTATTTACAGTAAACAAACGGCAGGACCAATCCAAATGTCTACCAACTGATGAAGGGACAAAGTATATCCATTCGATGAAGTGTTATTCAGGAAGTACTGACACAGGCTACAACATGGATGAACCTTGAAAACATGCCAAGTGAAAGAAGCCACGTAGTGTAGAATCCCACTTACAAGAAATGTACAGAGTTCCCAAATCCATTAGAGACAGAAACAGGAGTGGGGCGGATAGGGACTGCTTCCAGGCTTTGGGAGGATGAGAATATTCTGGAACTAGACAGTGGTAATGGTCGCACAGCACCGTGAATGTGCTGAATGTGACTAATAGTAAATTTACGTGTCTTTTACAACAATAAAAAAAAAAAAAAGTGGATGGATCTAAAGGAAACCTAAGAACTTGCCTTCAAACCATGTTTTCTTTTCTCATTTCAAGCTCAACTGAAATGGTTTTAAGACCAGCAAGGGGGTGCTTGTGTCTGTGCTGGAGACAGGACGGTAGCTGGGTACAAGCGGCAGAGAGGAAGTGGACATTCCGGAAGGGTCATCTGACCTCTCTTGCTGGAGCTTCCCCACATTGGAGATCTTCATAAAGCTCGAGCACCTCCTTCATTTTGCAGAGAAAGGAGAGCAGATTTAATAGGTGGGGGCAGGGTATCTCCCCCTGATGGCACGCCAAGCCAATGACAGCTGCCGTTGGAGGCTGGCTGCAAGGGGGAGGGGTTTTTTTCCTCCCCATCTTCTGTTACAGGATTTAATGGCTCAGCAAACTCTGGAATTCGGGGACTTTCATCTTGTTTCATCTGTTCTAAGCCATCACTGCCGGCAAATGGCCTTTATCAAATTACGTTCCTTCATTTTGCACCTAGGCTCCCGTCCTCATGAGAGAAATCTGTGGGTAAACGCAAGACCCAATCCATGGGGGCCCCCAAGTGAGCCCTGTATTTTTTGTAGGGCCTGCACAGAGCAGGGCAACAAAAGTCTCCCCGGGAGCTGTACCGGCCCAGAAAATGTCTCCTCTCGTCCAGCCCCGCTCGGCTGGGACGTGGAGACGCCCACCCACTGGTCTGCTCCGACGCCCCCCAGGACTCGCAGAAGCGAACGGGCCAGCTTCTCTTCTCAGTGGCGTTGCTGGCATCCCCTGCTGGAGTAGTGGTGACCCTGTTCTGCTAAATGCACTTTGAAGGGAAATGGAACGGGAGGGGGGGCAGGGCAGGGCACTGCCTGTGAACGCGTCCTCTGGGGGCTGGCGAGGTGTTCCTGAGAACGTGAGGCTAACGCTACGCGCTCCCGTGTTTGCTCACAGGACGTGGCGGGAAGAAGCTCGCCTGGCACCAAGCACAGGCAGGTTGTAAACGGACGCTTCTCACAGTCATCAGAGGTGTAGCAAGCGTGCCGTGACGGGCCCCAGGGTCCCCGGGTCAGGCCATTCTCTGTTTGGGCACCAGCCAGGCGCAAACGCGGAGGCTCGGGCGCTCGCGGGGGCAATGCCACGGAAGGGGCGTCTGGAGCTCGTGTGTGTGTAGCTGCGTCACTTCAGGAAGCAAGGCCCGCTGCTCGTGTCAGACCACAGAGGCCTAGGAAGTGCTACTTCTTTCTCAAAACCCGGCTCTAGGAAGTGCTACTTCTGTTTTTGCCGGGGCCGAATGGCTCCTCGGACTGCGGTCACTTCTAAAGCGAGTCTAACGGTCCAGCGCCATGCGGTCCTGAGAGTGGGGGTGTCCCACCTCCTGGTCTACCGAGTCCCGTTCGAGTCTGCCTCTGGTGACGTATGGGGTCACCACTTCTTTGTGGAAGATAAAGCTCCCCTTGTCATCGAGTGGCTCTCCGCAGGCAGCTTGTCCCAAGGCCCCCCGCCCCTCCCCAGCCTGGCGCCCGCCTCCACAGCACTGAACCGGTGGGCAGAAACCCCACGTGCCCTACTTGTGGCCCTGCCTCTGCTCTCTCTGCCCTGGCCACCATCACGCTTTAAAAAAAAAAATTTTTTTTTAATGTTTATTTCTGAGACAGAGACCGAGCACGAGCGGGGGAGGGGCAGGAGAGAGACGGGGAGACAGAATCTAAAGCAGACTCCAAGCCCTGAGCTGTCGGTACAGAGCCCAACTCGGGGCTCGAACCCACGAACCACGAGATCATGGCCTGAGCCAAAGTCAGATGCTTAACCGACTGAGCCACCCAGGTGCCCCAAGGCACTCCCATTCTTGACGGGGTGACAGGCACACATGAACACCCTGTGATTCGCATGGGATGCATGCAGGAGGGCCACGTGGTGACATCAGACTGGCACCTCAGAAGAAGGGGGACTCCTGCAGGAGCAAACTTACTCCTTAAGTATTGTTTTATCTTTAGTCCCTTTCATCTCAGACATTACCCCACAGTAGTGTCACCCATGCCTGTGGTTTCGATGATAGTTACCCAGTCAGCGTCCCCAGCCTAGTGTGAGGTCCAAGCACATATCTGCAGCCACCTGCTAGACAAACGCCCTGAGCTGCACCGACAGCTGTGTCTTCTTGTGTCCAACACTGAGCTATCGTCTTGGACCCTTCCCTCAAACTGGTCCCCTCCTCTTGTCACACCCACGACTGCAAGAGTGGTCATCATCTACCTGGTCATGAGACCTGCACGCCGGGAGTCAGCCTGGATCCCTCCTCTCCCTCTGCTGCCCGCAGCCAGTCACCACGCTCTGTTCACCGAGCTTTCTCGGTTTCTCTCCACTGCCACCATCCCAGCCCAGGTCTCAGCCCCGCTGAAGCCTCCCGATGGATTCCTCTGCCTTCGGTTTGCCCCACACCCCACTTCAAACCTGTCCTCCACCTTGCCCTCAGACATATCTCCTCAAGGCACAAAAGAAGCCCGTTACTCCCCTGCTGAAACCCCTTCAGTCGTTCCCCAGAGCTTTCGAGAACTGCCCGCCCCCGCCCCGGGCTGAGCCGAGTGTCCCCTGTGTCCACTGCTCTCTCGCGGCTTCGAGTGTGCAACGATGCTGTGCTGGTTCCAGCAGCACGATCAGAGCTCACAATGGCCCTGATGCTTACCAGGGTCTAGAAACGTGAACGAAATTCCACCGAAAGGATATTTAAAATCAAAGTGGAGGCTGAAAGAAGGAAAGGATGACCTCCAGGAGCTGGAAGGAAGGAGGGGACAGGAGGCCACTGTGAGAGGGAGGGTCCTGCAGATGCCAAGGTGGGGACATGCTGGCTTGAGCAGGAGACATGCCCACGCGGGCCACATGGGAGGGGAACTGGGTCTGGAATGAGGCTGAGCCCTTGCAGGCTGCCGGATCCAGAAAAAGGTCACCCGAGTCTGCCTTCTAGCCTGGCAAAGTGGGAAGACACACAGTTTTCCAGTAAAGACTGGAACCCTCAAGGTGTCTTCACTAAACCTCTTGAAAAGCAAACCCCACTGCAGATCACCAAAGGCAACGAGCAAACCTTCAGAACTCCCACAGGGAAAAGACACATTCCTTGCAAAGGTACAGACCTTTTCATCAAATGTGAGAAAACAGTGAAAACACAGACTCTTCCAAGTGTTTAAGGAAAATAACCACCAACCTAGAATCATCTTGAGCACGAGGGCAAAAACAAAGACTTTCTCAGACACCAAGGTAAATTTAAACAAGCATTCACTGTATGCATGTATGTATGAATAAATAAATACGACTAACTTTGGGGGTTCAACCCAACACTGATCTAAAGTCCTGGAAGACAACAACATGAGAGATGGGGTGATGGTCCAAGGGAGGCATTTGGAGGGCCTTCGTCATCTGGGAGGAGGGTAGGGACGCTGATGAACTTTAGATTTCCTAAGACCTGTGCGGGTGTGAAGAAAACTAATGGTAAACAAGAATGTTCGACGGAAACATGCAACTCTGGAAGAAGTGGAAGGAAGGGGGAGAGAAACTCTGCCTCATCTAATGCAAGGCAGAAAACAGGAACCAAAGCAGCCAAGAAGCAACATGGGAACAAGAAATCACTAGCGTGGATGTGAACACCGAGGCGTGTGAACCTGTTACAAGGGACTTCTCGCATTTAATTTAGAAATGCAGCTACCTGCTATTTGCAAGATACCCATCTAAATCATCATGACAAAGAAAAGTTAAATGAAACCAGACATGAGGCAAATACAAATCACAAGAAGGCTGGCAAAAGACGCTGCTGGGAACGAACTCGTTAGGTAATTGTTTTCTAAAAAAAAATTTTTTTTAACGTTTATTTATTTTTGAGACAGAGAGAGACAGAACATGAACGGGGGAGGGTCAGAGAGAGGGAGACACAGAATCCGAAACAGGCTCCAGGCTCCGAGCTGTCAGCACAGAGCCCGACGCGGGGCTCGAACTCACGGACCGCGAGATTGTGACCTGAGCCGAAGTCGGCCGCTCAACCGACTGAGCCACCCAGGCGCCCCAATAATTATTTTCTTTATCAGGGAGTAGTTCAGCAGGACGGTTGTCATGATATATCTGCCATCATAGAAAATGATCTTAATGTGCTTTCCTAAAACACAGATCAGCAGACAATATTAAAAGAACATAGATTTGGGGCCCCTGGGTGGCTCAGTTGGTCAAGAGTCCGACTCTTGATTTTGGCTCAGTCACGATCTCACGGTTTGTGGGGTCGGGCTCTGTGTCGGGCTCTGCACTGGTGGTGCGGAGCCTGCTTGGGATTCTCTCTCCCTCTCTCTCGGCCCCTCCCCTGCTCACATTCTCATTCTCTCTGTCAAAATAAACTTAAAAAAAAAAAAACAAAAAAACTTTAACCAAAGAACATAGACTTGAACCCAATTAATAAGCTTGGGTGGGGGCACCTGGGTGGCTCATTCGGTTAGGCAGCCAACTTCAGCTCAGGTCATGATCTCATGGTCTGTGAGTTTAAGCCCCGCATCAGGCTCAGAGCCTGGAACCTGCTTAGGATTCTCCGTCTCCCTCTCTCTCTCTGTCCCTTCCATGCTTGTGCTCTCTCTCTCAAAATTAAACAAACAATAAAAAAAATAATTTAAAAACAAGCCTGTGTGTATGTGTGTATTCACTACGCTCAACAATCGGGCACACATTAGAGAAGCGACACTGGGCACGCGGATCAGGTACTAGACCACAGGAGGAGGGCGGTAAATACCTAAGAATTACCATCAGACAGAAATTACCTTCTGACTATACTATAATAAAAATAAAGGTGAATACAGGCATACCTCGGAGACCCCGCAGGTTTGGTGGTAGACCCCATGATAAAGCAGGTCCCTGAATCTTTTGATTTCTCAGTGCGTGTAAAAGTTAAGTTTACACTATGCTGTAGTCTACTAAAGTGTGTAATAAATAGCATTATGTCTAAAAAAAATGTACATACCTGATTTAAAAAATACTTTATTGCTACAAAAATGCTAACCCTATGTGAGCTTTCAGTGAGTCGCAATGTTTTCGCTGGTGGAGGGTCTTGCACAGTGTTGACGGCTGCTGACCGATCAGGGGGCCAGGTGCGAAGCCGGGGTGGCCGTGGCGGTTTCTCAAGATAAGACAATGAAGCCCGACTCTTCCTTTCACGAACAATTTCTCCGTAGCACGTGATACTGTTCGATAGCATTTTACCCACAGTAGGACTTCCCTCAAAATTGGAGTCAGGCCTCTGGAACCCTGCTGCTGCTTTATCAACTAGGTGTATGTCATATTCTAGATCCTCTGTTGTCATGTTGACGTCTTTGCTGGGAGTAGGTTCCGGCTCAAGAAACCACTTTCTTGGCTCAGCCGTAAGCAGCAGCTCCCCATCCGTTCCAGGTTCCTCGTGAGATGGCAGCCCTTCAGGCTCCACTTCTGACTTTCATCCTCCCGCTATCGTACCACATCTCCACTGAAGTCTTGAACCCCTCAAGGTCCTCCAGGAGGGTGAGAATCAACTTTTCCCAAGTTCCTGTGAACATTCATATTCTGACCTTCCCATGAATCACAGATGTTCCTAATGGCATCTAGAACGGTGAATCCTTTCTAGAAGGTTTTCAATTTACTTTGCCCAGATCCCTCAGAGGAATCACTATCTGTGGCAGCCATAGCCTTACAAAATGTATTTCTGAAATAAGACTTGAGAGTTGAAATTGCTCCTTGACCCATCTCCATCGGCACTCTTGGGTCACCGGGTGCTTTGTCAGGGAGCAGTCCTGTTTTGAAAGGAATCTTTTTCAGAGCACTAGGTCTGAAAAGTGGGCTTAAACTATTCAGTAAGCCATGCTGTAAACAGATGACTGTCATTGAGGCTTTGTTGTTCCATCTGTAGAGCACCGACAGAGCAGATTTAGCATAATTCTTAGGTGCCCTAGGATTTTCAAAAGGGTCAACCAGCATTGGCTTCAACTTACAGTCACCAGCTACTTTAGCCTCTAAGAAGAGAGTCAGCCTGTCCTTTGAAGCTTTGAAGCCAAGCATTGACTTCTACCTACGAAAGCCCTAGATGCATCTCCTTCCAAGAGAAGGCTATTGCACTTAAATTGAAAATCTGTTTATTGCAGCTGCCTTCCAGAATGATCTTAGCTGGACCTTCTGGAGAACTTGCTGTAGCTTCTCCATCAGCACCTGCTTCACCTTGCACTTGTGTGTTACAGAGATGGCTTCTTTCCCTAAACCTCATGAAGTAACTTCTCTGCCAGCTTCAAACTTTTCTTCTGCAGCGTCCTCACCTTCGTCAACCTTCACAGAACTGAAGAACCTTAGGACCTTGCTCTGGATTAGGCTTTGGCCCAAAGGAATGTGGTAGCTGGTTTGATCTTCTCTCTGGACCACTCAGACTTTCTCCAAATCAGTGATTGGCTGTTTTGATTTCCTTTCCTTTCCTTTCTTTATTTTCTTTTCTTTTCTCCCTTCCTTCCTTCCTTCCTTCCTTCCTTCCTTCCTTCCTTCCTTCCTTCCTTCCTTCCTTCCTCCTTTCCCTTTCCTTTCCTTTCCTTCCTTTTTTTCTCTCTTTCTCCCTCTCTTTCTCTCTTTCTTTCAAGTTTATTTATTATAAGAGAGAGACAGTGTGAGTGGGAAGCAGCAGAGAGCGAGGGGGAGAGAGAGAATCTCAAGCAGGCTCCACACTGTCTGACGTAGGGCTCGAACTCACAAATCATGAGCTCATGACCTGAGCTGAAACTGAGAATCAAATGCTTAATTGAGCCACCCAGGTGCCCCTGGCTGTTTCGCTTTCTTACCATCCATGTGATCACTGGAGGAGCACTTCTAATTTCCTTCAAGCACTCTTCCTTTGCATCCACAATTTGGCTATTTGGTGAAAGAGGCCTAGCTCCAGGCCTGTCTCAGCTCTCGACAGGCCTTCCTCACTAAGCTTGATCGCCTCTAGCTTCCGATTTACATGGAGAGACGGGTGACACTTCCTTTCACCCGAACGCTTAGAGGCCACCGTAGGGTCACTAACTGCCCTAATTTCAATATCGTTGTGTCTCAGGGAATTGGGAGGCTGGGGGAGACGAGTGGGGGTGGGGACAGAACGCACACATCTACTTATGAATTCACCGTCTTATATGGGGCACAGTTCTGGGCACCCCATCACAATTAGAGTAGTAACATCACACAGATCACCACATCCAATACAATAATCATGACAACATCTGAGATAGCAGGAGAATTCCCCAAACGTGAGAGATACAAAGTGAGCAAGTGCTGTAAGAGAAACAGTGCCAACAGACTTGCTCGACGCCAGGTGGCCACAAACCTTCAGTTTGTAAAGAATGCGCTAGCTGCGAAGGGCAGTACAGTGAAGCCTGATAAAATGAGGTATCCCTGTGTATGTGCTTCCAAGGATCCTTAAAATTTTTTTTTAATGTTTATTTCTGGGGGGGGGGAGGGGCAGAGAGAGAGGGAGACACAGAATCCCAAACAGGCTCCAGGCTCGGAGCCCTCAGCCCAGAGCCCGACGTGGGGCTCGAACTCACAGACCGCGAGACCGTGACCTGAGCCGAGGTCGGACCCTCAACCGACTGAGCCACCCAGGCGCCCCTCCAAGAATTCTGATTACACGTCTCGGTCTTTGATCTGTGAAGCACAGCAGAGGGACACACCATGAAGCAAGGCGTGTCTGGATAATAATAATAGAACGACAGCAGAAAAGCATGTGGTGCATGCCTCGCAAATACCGGTTCGTGAGATCCTCGTGAGAGCATGTGGTAAGTTCCATTTTCAGAAGAGGAAATAAGGCCTGAAGAGGCGAAGTACCTGCCAAGGTCACACGGCACAGCCAGAATTTGAACCCAGGCAACGAGGCTAGAGTCCAAGCCTTAAGCTCGGTGCATCCTGCCACGAAAAGTCATTGGACTTTGTTAGCTGCTCTGCCTCTTTACTACGTGCTCTGAGTGCAGCAGAAGTGTTTTTCATCCCCCCATTGTGAGCTCCTAGCGCACCGTCTAATACAACATAGGAGTCGCATAAAAGTCTAGAGAAAGAATTTTTTTTTTTTTTTTTTTTTTTAAAGACATGACTGAGAAAGTCGCGGGGATTCACTGTGACACACGACAGCAACCGGAAGACCCGAGGCCAGCCTGGCGCATCTTCCAAGCAGCGTTGCTGAGAGGTGAGTCCGTCAGGCTTTCGGGCACACGGGCCCCTGGCACCTCACTCTGAGCAAGGGTCTGTTTACGTGGAAAGGCCAAGTAAGAGGCACCAGGCATGCTCACGGGGATGCTCTTTGGAGAAGGATCCCTTTGCAAAGTGAATCATGGCCTCGCTTGGTGAATCCAAGCTTTCCCATGGTAGGCGCTCCTGTCCCTCTGCTAAGGAAGTGCTCAGGGAAATAAAAACACATGGTAGGATGGCAAACATCCTATCACGGGTAGGACTGATGGGTTCCGGAAACAAAAATACGTAAACACACACGTGGTGACTAAGGCTGGTATTACGTAGCAGCATGCCTCGTGCGGTCGTAAAACGGTCTTGAATTGGGGGAGCGGAGGCTGAAAACCACGCGTTCATCGAGAACCTGCCATGTACGAGGCAGTGTATTAAACATTTTGCCATCCTCAGTGCCTCTTTCAATGCTTCCCCAAACCTTACGAGGCGCTGAGATCATGCCTGTGCTGTAGACGGGGACAGAGAAGCTGTCAAGGTCAAGGATTCCCCGCAGTGCAAAGTGCTGAGGCCACCCACCCCTAGGCCCAGGGGGTCCACTGAGCCCCCATCTGTTCAGTCCCACACGGAGGCGCTCCTCTGGGTCTCGTGCCGGCCACCAGCTCCATGGTGCAGGGTTCCTTAATCCTCGGTGCTCATGAGTCAGATTCGAAAGCATTTGTCATCCGCTGTGAGGACGCCGAGGTTTGGACTTTCTTGCCTACGACCGCGACCCCCTTTTACCACTTGTGTGTTTCTCTTTCTTCTGGGCATTTCCTTCTTCGGCCCCTGGCCCGAAGGCGGTTGACGTTGCCAGGCCTGGCTGATTCCAGGCTGCCAAAGAATGGGGGCTCTGTCCCGGCGCTTGGAGAGTTTGTGCACGGTTTTGACTATTCCCTGGTGCGTGTTGGTGTCTTGACTTTCCATTCGGCGTCCCCGAGGAGGACGCCGGCAGGCTGCTGTCCCCTGTGTGTGGGCGGCCGTGCCCTGGCGAGGTGGAGCAGGGCCTGGCCTCCGCGTGCCGGGGACCGCCGCTCGCTCTGTGATTTGTCTCCCCCCCCCGCCGTCGGAGACCAAGGTGGGGAGGATGCTGCATTCTGCTTTATTTATACATTTGGAATCTGGACTCTTTCTTTGAAGGCTGCGTTCCTCTGTCCCTCCCAAAATGCCCAAATTGATGCTTTACGCGAGGGATAATGAAGCCTCTGAAAACCGAACTGTAAGAACAAAACCATACCCTCAGCTCCCTCAAATACACGAGGAAAGAACAACAAACAGAAGTAACGAAACACAACACCGCCAAATCAAACAAAAAGCCTACCACAAAACAAATGGGCCCGCGGCTGTGAACACAGCTGCATCTCAGGCTGGGTCAGGGGGACACCCAGGCCATGTGGCATCACCTCTGACAAGAGGATGGTGCCTCTGGAGGCTCTGGAGCCTTTGGGGGACATCTGTGTGAAAGCTCCACTTTCCTGCCTCTCTCTTCCACCTCCCCCTTCCTCTCTCTCTCTCCCCCCCCTCAAATTCTCGTCTTGTGCTTGGGGTCTAAGGGGGTTTTTTTTACCAAAAATATTTGTTTGGGAGTTTTTTTTTTTTTTTAACATCTTTGCTGTTTCCTGCTTACATCTCTACTTCTCCTATCTTGACACTTCTGTTAACAGCACTGCCAAAGTTAGCACCATCTGTGAACACTGGTGTTTATTTTCTCCTCACATCATTAATGAAGGTGCTAAATACGACTGGACTGAACACGCACCAGGACCCACATCTTCTTCTGAACAGATGCGCGTTAGTGGCTTGTCAGGAACACCATCCTATATTTGCCTATTCAACTCCCCATCATTAAGAGGCATTTGGGTTTCTGTTTGCGTGTGGCCCCGGGCCGCTCTACAGAGGGGCTAACAGGATCGCAGTCCCTGCTCTGAGAACTGAGCACTGAAGGGGGTTACACACTGGGGGCGTACATACTAAAAGAGAGTCGTGAAAAGAATGTATACATAAGCTTAGTTATTTTCACTGGGTTGGGACTTATAGCATTAAAAAATATTTATTTTTGGCACAATACAGCGGGAGGGGCAGAGAGAGGGGGACAGAGGATCTGAAGCGGGTTCTGTGCTGACAGGGTGACAGCAGCGAGGCTGATGCGGGGCTCAAAGTCACGAACTGTGAGATCCTGACCTGAGCCGAAGTTGGATGCTCAACTGACTGAGCCACCCAGGTGCCCCTCTTTTTTGTTTTATTTTTTAAGGATGGCACTTCTTAAAACATTTTTTAATGTTTATTTACTTTTAGAGACAGAGATCGAGCACGAGCGGAGGAGGACACAGAATCTGAAGCAGGCTCCAGGCTCTGAGCTGTCAGCACAGAGCCCGACACAGGGCTCGAACTCCTGCACCGTGAGATCATGACCTGAGCTGGAGTCGGAGGCTTAACCAACTGAGCCACTCATATGCCCCAAAGGATGGCATTTTTGAACAGTTAGGAACCAAGAAAAATCCAGGGGCTCCTAGGTGGCTCGGTTAAGCGTCTGACTCTTGATTTTGGCTCAGGTCAGGATCTCACGGTTTGTGGTTCAAGCCCTGCATCGGGCTCTTGTGCTGACAGTGCAGAGCCTGCTTGGGTTCTCTCTCTCCTTCTCTCTCCGCCCCTCCCCCGCTCACTCTCTCTCTCAAAATAAATAAACTTACAAAAAAACGTTTATTCACAGGCTCAGGAATTTGTCAGCATTGTCTTGAAACACGTTCTACATCAAACATCTGTGTCTAAGGCTCTGGGCTGCAAGATCAATAATAAAACAGCTCTGTTCTGAAGGAACTCCAGCCCCTGGAGGGAGGCAGACTTAAACAGCTACTCTATAAGGCACTTGAGTTGGCACCATGAGGTCTAGAGAGTGCGTTCAGGAAGCTCAGAGTGGAGGGAAGTGCCCACCACCAGGCAGATGTGGAGGCTTTTGTCGAGAGGGGCAGCCTCTTGGGCTGTGTGGCCCATGGCTCTGCTAGGCAGATACACTGTCTGAACAAACTGGGCTCTCTCCATGACGACAGGCTCCCAGTGAGCCCAGTGGGCTCGCCCAGCATAGTCAGTGTCTCTCCTTCCTTTGATAACATTCCCCTTGCTCTAATTGTGCCTCCTTCCCGAGGCCTACCTGGGCTTCCCCAGCCCACAGAGATCTCTAGAACCCTACAGACAGGAGGCAATGAACTGCCCCTCGGAGGGTGAGGAGGACTTAGAGATAACCCTGAAGCTTGACCTAAAAGTGAAATTTAGAGCGTGTGCAGAAAACGGCAAGCATGGGACTGGAGTTCAGGATTGAAGTGTGTTTGGGAGAGGGTGGTGAGAGCCGAGGCCAGCCACATAGGCTGGGGTAGAAGACGAGCAAGGAGTTGAGGCTTAACTTTGTAGGCAATGGGGACATCCTTAAGGGATCTCAAGGAGGGAAGATAGATAATACTTTGTCTTCTTCTGTGCACATACCATGATCTGAAACTGACTTGTTTGATTGGCTTGCTCACTGTGTCTTCCTATGGCTCCCACCCCCTTCCCAAAAGTAAACTTCACGGGAGTGGAACCTTCTCCATATCCCCTGTGCTTGAAAGAGTGGCTGGCATACAGTAGGTGCTTAATAAAAAGCTAATATGTAAAATTGATAGAGAGGAAGCAGGTATGTGGATGAGAGATTGATGTGGGCATTTTCAGGCTGGAAGACCAGTTAGGAAACTGCCAATCAAGGGAGTAAGGACTGTGGTCGGTAAGAGGGCAAAGCTGAGTTAAGTCTGAGATGCATCAGGGTAAGAATCTGGTGACTGACTAATGTAGGTGGGGAAAGGGAGTCTACCAATGTTCCTAGCTCTTCAGCTTGGGTGAGGGAAGAGAGAGAATGAGTTTGGTTTTGGCCAGTGTGGAGCCGAACTTCCTCTGGAAAATCATCCAGAGGGTTTCACTACACATGATGTATGATGTCGACTCAGGGGTACACAACTCATTGCTTGCCTTTCCTTAAGAGAAACACATGAACCGGTAAGGCAGGTCATGTATCACAACTGTTTCACAAAACCTACTTTGTTCACGCATGCTATTACAATGTGATTGTGGTGCTGTGTTCTATTAGGCAAATATGCCTAGAATTTGAAAATGCACTGTTAACCGTGGCAAGCACAGCAGACTGTCTGAGCAACTGTGCCTTCTGTGACCTGGCTGCCATTCTCCCCCATTCCGAGCCCCTTAGTATTTCAAACTCCCTGTTAAATGTTACCTTTTTTTTTTTTTTTTTACACTTTCCCCACCATTCCTTCCAGCAATCTTTATCTGAAAGTACCCAAACTTTTAAAGCAGTATTCCTAGGAGCGATAGTACACATTATAAAGGAAATAACAAAGAGAAAAATGAAAAGAAATCTTGGCTTTGCAAACAGAAGGTCACATTCTCTAAAACTGTGGTGCCCTACAGGAATTTGGAAACTGGTCAGTGTCCCATGACAATCGGCAAATTATGTTTTACTCAATGGTTAGTTCAAGTCCCCGTTTAGGGGCTGTTACCACATCCAAGTGCTGCTCGCCGAGCCTGGAAAAAGTGATTTCCCTCGGACACCCAGCAGTCTTGTGGAACTGACTATACCACACCTGAGAGTCGGCCATTCCAGATAGTGGTGGCAGCGGCAGGGCAGACCCGGGGCCTGGGGACCTCTAGGTTCTTTGTATTTCTAGGAATGCTGCTTAATCAAGGGAGGAGACCATGGGGCACAGTGGAGGGAACCTGCCCTTTGGAATTAGCTGGTCTGGGGTTTGAGCTCAGCTGTCTGGCCCGGGCCCATCACCTGCTCCTTTGAAGCTCAGTTTCCTCCATGGGGGTAGTTAATTAACAGGGAGCAATGCCCTCCCTCCCCAAGGGCTTTGGTGAGAGGTGGAGAAAATCCAGGCAGAGTGGCTAGCACAGAGCCTGGTGCTGAGTACGTGCTCCATGAATATCTGTTAATGGAGTGAAGTGCTTCAGTGAAGGAGGTTCTCACGTTTAGGAGGTTGGTTCAACAACTGACGTGAGGCCAAAGGAGCCCTTGCGTCTCAAGGCCTCTTCGCTTGATCAAGGACAGCCCTTCACCAAACAACTCTGCCACCTTCTAGGGCCATGCTGGTTAGAGGCTTGTGATCCCAGAAGGTCCTTTCAACTTGTTCTTGGGTACTTAAAAAATCCCATTTAAGCCGACAAATGATGATGACACAGTTCTTTTTATACATTTTCCACCTCACTCTTACTAAATTTTGCTGCCCATCCAGGCAACTGTAACCCACGGTGAAGCATATTTGATTAGGCAGCAAGGCACTGGGGATTTTTGTTCTGAGGGGAATTCAAAGAGTTTAAAACAGAAGCAACCATCTCATAAACCAACTCCAGAACCCTGAGATGAAAAGAAACAAACTGCCCACTTTCTACCACCTGTTTGAGAACAGAAGGGTTTGCATGCAGTTATGTTAGCTAAAAAATGTACCCTCGTCTCACTGCGGTACGGAAGCCTTCACCACACGAATGCTTTTGATGGAAAATCTGCCCCCTGCCCCGATACACCCTTTCATGCTGGTAATAACAGAGGCGAAGCAGGCCTTTCTATCAATATGTTCCACACACTTCTTAGCAGCTCTGGTTTTTCTATTCTGCATTTGCTATTTTAAGCGAGTACATAATGCATCAATTTTCAGACTCTTACTCAACGCCACTGCTATAGAACTGAGAACTCAGTAATCTTGTCAGGCAGCACAGAACAATATTCCGACAGATGAAACATTCCATGCAGCCTTATTTCCCTTTTCCTGGGATGGGGCATCTATTTCTGGCCCTGTAATGAGAGAGGAACCAGTGGCGGTGGTCCAGTCCTTCTTGTTCAGGAATCCCACATCACAGAAACCACTCACCATGCTGTTGCTGGTAGACACATCAAAAGCCCCATGGGGTCTCAAGTCTATGCGACTGCTCTCTTACTTTTTAAGTTCCCAGAAATGGGTTGTATGGATCCGGGCTGGAGCATGCTGGCTGCAAATGGGAATGTGGGCTCTCTTAAGCCACATCTGAGCTTTTCCTGCCTGCCATGAAGAGTTCCAGTTCTCTCCATGATCACTAACTAAAGAGCCCAAGACTAACCTTGATATCCCTGCCGCCCAGTCTCCTAAGAGAGTTCAACGGGAAGTGCCCCCAGGTGGCTGCTAGCCAAATTTGCCTTGACCTCGAGTGTAGGCACACCTCTAGTTGAAAGTCAGTTGCATCTAATATCTTGGTGGGCAGTGTAGGCAGATTTCCCTGCTGTGTGTGTACAGCCTTAGTGGCCTTATTTACTGCTTGCGGGGTCACCTGGGAGAGAGGACAGAACAATCCACCTCTACACCTGTTGGCTCACAAATGGGTTAGTCACACTTTCCAAAGATCTACTCTGGCTGGTACAATGGGCTGAGGCATTCCTACCAACGTTCCTCCAGTGTTTACCTCCTGACAATTAAAAATGGCACAACAAATTAGATTGCATGAGTGCCTGAGTGATTCTGCTGAAAAATGAACAATTCCATAATAACCCTCTACCACTGCTTTCTGTCTAAAGAACGATTTCATAGCATCGAATGATTCAGCCATCCCGATGGGGACCTTGCATTACTGGCTCAACTTCATCAGCATGAAAACAAGCAAACCACATACACTCTTCCTCTGGGGCTGGAAGTCAGACACCCTGAGCAATATTTAGGTCACTGCTGCCCAGGCAAGTCTGAAAAATGGTTCGTGCCCTGGTTAGATAGTTACATATCTATCACAGAAGGGGACCCACAGGCTTTTTAAGGCAAAGAGAGGGAGAGGTTCCATGAGCAGGACTCAAACAACCTGAAGTGGGCTAAAGCAAATAATCTCTTTGTCCAGGATAAAGTGTATTAGCATCAGCTTATTGGCCGAAATAGAATCTCTGGGTTTGGTGAGCAAAGTGTCCCCACTTCCTCTGAGAAGCCCACAGAGCAATGATTCGTAACCTTGACTGTGCACCATGACTAGAGAAGCACTTGCAAAACAGGGCCCTGATAGTGGTCAGGCTCCACTCCTACAGACTGACTCATTTGGTGTGTGTGTGTGGCCCCCGGACGTTGGTGCTGTTAAGCCCCAGGTGGCTTCCTGAGCCACACCGTACGGCGGATCACCAGAGCTTCCAGAATGACTGGAAGAAGAGCTGGCCCTGACCTGCCTCACACAACTGCTCCAATCAGCTGCTTGGGAACTGCTTTGGCAAATGACAGGGTTCCCTTTATATACAGTTTAACTGATTCATCAAGTTCCTTATTGTGATGCATTTCAATTACACAAGAATTATTTGGAGCAAGTATGTTATAGAGCTATTTGATACAGGAGGGGTTGAGCCTCTGAGAGGTCACAAAGCAGGGCGCCTGGGTGGCTCAGTTGGTCAGGCATCCAACTTCGGCTCAGGTCACGATCTCATGGTTCGTGAGTTTGAGTCCCGCATCAGGCTCTGTGCTGACAGCTTGGAGCCTGCTTGGGATTCTGTGTCTCCCCCTCTCTCTGCCCCTCTCGTCATGCTCTGTCTCTCTCAAGAATAAACATTAAAAAACTAAAAATTTTTTGAAAGGTCACTAAGCTTGGAGGAGGGCCGTAGAGATAAGCACCCTGCCAACCCCCTGGCCCCATCACTCTGTCAGTACCCTCCCATCCACTTCTCTTCACCTCTGTATTCAACAGGTACATACTAAGTGCTGACTGCGTGCCAGCCCCTGAAGACCCAGTGGTGTGTAAAACAGGTCTTGCTTCTGCCCGCCCCCCCCCCCCCCCCCCCCCCGAGCTTACAGTCTGGTGTGGAGACTTACACCCTCATCCCCATTTAGCCAGGATTCTGGGAAAAGCACTGAACATAAACAGTACACGGTGCTATGGAATCACATAGATCTACTCTGGGGGAAATGAGGAAATGCATTCTCGAGGAAGTGATGTTAAATTTTAATATCATGCTTTGTTTTAAAAAGTGAATAATAAATGCACATGGTCTAACACCCACAGGTACGAGGGTATATGTAGGGAAAGCAAGTTTGCCTTCTACCCTGTCCTCTGGCCTCTTGGCCTCCTCCCTACAGGCACCTGCACTTCCACTTTGCCATCAGTGGTCCAGACAACTTTGTGTGTGACTATATAGGATAAATTCATTTATTTGTCAGCGGGTGACTTTAAAGCTGAAACCTCAGCCATACCCATCCTCAAGAATGCCTTTTATTTCTGATGTAGGAATGATGGCAATGGGGCCATGGTATGCTGAGGAAACCAGAGGATACTAGAGAGCCACTGACTCAGGGCCATGACAAGAGCGGTCCCGGCTTTGGGCTGTGAATCAGCGTTTCATCACTTAAATGCTGAGTGTGACTTTCAGAACATGGAAAAGGTCGTCTCAATGCCTACAGGTAAACCAAATGCCTACTTATGTGTTGGATAGATACAGCTAGTATCTAGAAACTGTTTCTTTAGACCACGCTGTATCACAAATGTTTTCTTTTTGTATGATTATTACTTTTTCTTGTAAAGAAGAGGGCATCAGCTAGAAGATAAGACAATCTGACGTGTTAAGCTGTGCCCTCCACTAGAGCTGCTCTGTTGCCCCAGGACACAGGTGGATAACAGAAGGGTTTATGGGTTGGGGGTCATTACTGTGGCCTCAGCACCCTTAATTACCAGGTGACCCTGAATGCTAACAGCAGCACAGCACATTTTGGTACACACTGCCAACCCAAAGAGCCCAAGCCCTGGACGTCCTGATGTGGGGGCAGCAACTTCACCTAGATAAGGAACTCGTAGTGGATGAGCTCTCTGAGGCCCGGATGCAGTGAGTTTGCAGGACTTCCAGGTCCCAGTCACTGGGGTGGGGGGTGGGGGGATGGAGGGCAAAGTGGGCAGCACCTGACCTCCTTTGTCTGTCCTGCCCTCCGGTAGCCAGAGAGGGAGGGCCACGGCCACAGGGACAAGGAGCCACGGATGGGCGTCCAGGTGAGAAAGACCAGCTCCTGTTCTCCTGATCCCCTTTTGAAAAGACTGGTTTCAAGTGAGGCATTAAAGTCTCCAAGATTAGCAAAGGGGCGCGTGTGGACCGGCCCAGTTCCCCCCGGCCCCCTCCCCCCCCATACCTGCAGCGGGAGGGTGGGGGGCAAGGCGACAAAGGCGAGGGGGAGGGGGAAGGAGGAGGGGGTTGGGACGGAGGTGGGGGCGCAGGCGGCGAGCGAGACAAAGAGAAGCCGCAGAGCCCAGGGTGGGCTGCGGCGGGGGAGGCGGGCCCGCAGAGGCTGCTGCTTTTAGCTCCGCCGCTCCCCTGGTCGCCATGGCGACGCGCGCATTAGCGATTCCCTCTGACATTGACAGGCCGCCGCCGCTGCCGGCCTGGGGCGGGGGTGCTGCGGGTGGAAAATGTGTGCTCGCACACACGCACGCCCACCGAGGAGGCCCGGCAGCGCCAGCTCCTTCCAGACTGTAGTTTAATGCATCATTTATGCACCGCCCCCCCCCCCCCCCGTCCCCCCTCCCCCCTTCCGGCTGTTTTTATTTGTTTGTCTTTCTAGAGAAGGTGATGATTTGGGGCTTAGCTCATCTGCTGGCACACTGAGCTCACTGGGTGGCTGAAAGGGAATGGGGATATGGATTTGGGTCAGCTAACAGGGTGTGATTGGTTTAAGGCAAGAACACTAAGAAATGGGGTATCTGGGCGAATTGCAGGCTCTTTCGTTTTTCTCCTTTACACCAGGCATATATATTAGCCAGAAATGCTTAAAAGCAGGGGGGGGGGGGGGGGGGAGGGGGGAGAAAGGGCTACCCTGCAGACATGTGAAATAGGATTAGTGGAAACCCTGAAGACTGAGGCCGCAAGAATCATCCTGCAGCCGTTTGCCACACATGACAATTTTCCTGCTCAGATTCCTGCTCCAGAAAATCAGTCTGTTTTTTGTTTTTTCTTTTTTGGTACTTGGAGCCCAACCTCATGCTATTATCTCTCAGACTGTATTTCTGCACGAACAGGGAGAGACTCGTGAAACTACCCTTTGAGGGCAGAAACTCACCATCTCTGTAACTGCTGAGCCCATGATGGGACACTAGCTGAGGGGGATGGCCTGGGCACTGGGCTCAAATGAAGTCTCTAGAGAGGACTTCCCAAGGTCAGCCTCCTGAATGCAATAGGGACTGAGCCCAGAAACATCCTGTTAGCACAGATGCCTCCCTTTGAACTCAAACAAAGACCAAGGGGTGTGGTTGGGAAGTTTCTGAAAACTCAGCGAATAGCAAAAACGTGGGCAGGAACACATGCCTTTTTATCCACCAGGCGAAGTCTCCCCTTTATGACACATCTTGCCTGGGTCTGGAGCATCACACTTTGTAAGATATTAAAGAGGCATGTTGATGAATAACAGGCGTGTGATGGGGTGGTGTGGGTTGGCAGGAGCTGGCTCCCAGCAGCTCTGCTCTCAGCTGCCGTGGCCAGGACTGTGGCATTCCCAGGGATGAGAGCACACCGAATCTGACTGGAGTGCCATTTCCTGACCAACAGAACTGGCTCTGTCTGGCTAGACAGGTGCTGTGTCCATTCCAAGAGTCCTCTGTGTTCTGTGCTAATCTTGGAAGTCACCCTGGGATCCCAGGGTAAGGAAGGATTCTCAACCAGGCCTTGCCATAGCCACTGACAGAAAAACTGAATAAAAGCAATAAATGTGGGGGCACATGGGAGGCTCGGTCCGTTAAGCGTCCGACTCTTGATTTTGGCTCAGGTTATGATCTCCCAATTCGTGAGATCGAGCCCCGCATCAGGCTGTGCGCTGACGGTGCGGAGCCTGCTTAAGATTCTGTCTCTACCTCTCTCTCTCCCCACTTCCCCTCACACTCGTGCATGAGCGCATGCGTTCTCTCTCTCAAAATAAATAAACTTAAAAACAAACTAATGCGAACTGCTCTTATGCCTGCATTCCAGAACTCTAACCTTCCTGTATTCAAAGATGGGGCGCTGGGGTGGCTCAGTCGGTTAAGCGTCCGACTTCAGCCCGGGTCACGGTCTCGCGGTCCGTGAGTTCGAGCCCCGCGTCGGGCTCTGGGCTGATGGCTCGGAGCCTGGAGCCTGTTTCCGATTCTGTGTCTCCCTCTCTCTCTGCCCCTCCCCCGTTCATGCTCTCTCTCTGTCTCAAAAATAAATAAACGTTAAAAAAAAATTAAAAATCAAAGATGACTGGCAAGGCGACGTTCGTCTTCCTTGCAGGTGGAATGATGGAGGTGGAACCGGGGAAAGAAGGACGAAGAAGCTAAGAACACGGGGGCAGGGAATTAGCCCCTTTGTCCGGCATTTCCTGACCAGTACGACTGGGGAAAGCCTACAGACAACACACTACCTTTCTACATACACGTTGACCTAAAAGACCAAACCTCAATTCTGGAAGCTCAGAATTCTAGAAGTGGGCCTTGAGAAATGACCTGACCTTGAGTTGTACTTTAAGCAGAGAAACATCTCAAACATTCTGGCCAGAGGCTATTTATTTCCTGAAGACCTCTCCCTGAGGGACAGATGGCCTGTGCCTCCCTCTGGTATTACTGGATCCTGACAGCAAAGTTCTTCTAAACCATGACAACCAACCTACTCCTTGGAAACACACCTAAAATAGGGACAAGGCCCAAGCGATATACAGCATTTCTGTAGTCTGGAATGAGCGTTATGACAGTGACATTAAAGCAGTTTTCCTTTAGAGGCTGACTCTGTGTGATAAAGGCCCACGAATTCCCACACAATCAAGAACAAACTGAGAAGGAGTCTGAGGAAGTGAAAGAGGAATTTTCAATGCCTCACAGAAGCCGCTTCTATGTTTGGGAGGCAGAGCTTGAAGGAATACTTAAATATACATAAGTAGTGAAATGAGTGGCCAAAAATTTAAAATGATTTGGGGAAACGTGAATTTGCAGAGATATGGGTGGTGATGACTTCTTTGTCCACAGAACCCTAACCAGTCGCCCTCGACGAAATAAATCCCAGTTTCCCTGAAATATTCCACATATTCATGTCTAATAAAAGGTACATATCCTCCATGAACAAATAATTTTATGTTCTGTGGTTAAAGAACATGTTAATTTAAAAGTGGTATCTGGGGCTCCTGGGTGTTTCAGTCGGTTAAGCGTCTGACTTCAGCTCAGATCATGATCTCGCTGTTTGTGGGTTCAAGCCCTGCGTTGGGCTCTGGGCGGACAGCTCGGAGCCTGGAGCCTGCTTCAGATTCTGTGTCTCCCTCTCTCTTTGCCCCTCCCCCGCTCATGCTCTGTCTCTCTCTCTTTCAAAAATAAATAAAACATTAAAAAATTTTTTAAATGGTATCAAATACATTATCTTCACAGGGCATCACCCACTTTTTGTCTTGACTCCCATCCCACATGGAAGGTGTGATTTTTGTCTCCTAATGGTGAGCAGAAACCACCAGACCTATGGATCTTTTGGTTTCCCATTGGAAACCAGAAGGAAAGAGTTCTGTCCCAAACTACCCTCATTTCCTGGAGGCCTTTCAAATGTCTGATGTGAAGATGAGTTAAAGCACTATGGGGTTTGGAGGGGACATCTGAGAACATACCTGCAGGTGAGACCCCGTTTCCCAAACTGACAGCAGACTCCCAAGGGAATGGGGCACGGAGCAAGATGTGAGGCCGAGACGGGGAGGGACAGGGGGAGGACGGGACCACCCGGTACAAAGCCGGTGTGAGGCTAAGGGGCAGTGTGAGGATGCTAAGGATAGGGAGACCCAGGAGAAACCCGAGCAGGGGTGCAGAGCTCCTAAAGCCAAGTCCGATTTATGCTTCGCGGCTGAGGGGGTCCGGCTTCACCTGTGCGTTCCACCGAGCAACATCACACCGCTTGATGTCCTCACTCTCTCGGGGCCCCCCGAGCCTCCTGGACAACAGCCGGCCCTCACACCACGTCCCCTGCCCACCCGCCGCATGTGAGAAGGATGGCCCGGAAGAGAAGGAAGGGAAAGAGCAGGCAGGACCGCAGGGGAGAGAGGGGGTGAGCGCAGGGGTGGACCCCTGTTATACTCCTGCAACTTCATTTTACAGACAAGGAACCGGGTGCAGGGGGATGGTGAATTGTGCACGATCACTGAGGTGGTGAGTGGTGAAAGCGAAACCCTCACCCGGGCTTCTGCTCTCCGATTCGGCACCCATTCATCCAGTCTATAGGAGGAAAAGGAAGCACCGGGTCTCACCAATAGCGAAAGGGCAAAATAAATGCAAAGCAAACGCAGAAAAACTCTCCACAGGAAACTGAGGAGTCTCTAAAAAAGCAGTCCATTTAGCCTCTGTGACAAATAACGGAACTGGGGCAACTGAGCGTCCACACTGCCAGGCAGTGTGCCCTGGGCAAATTTCTACACCTCTCCAAACACACGCTTCCTTGGTCATGGAATGGGGATCACAGTCGTATCGCCCTCATCCAGATTTTGTGAAGATCAAAGAGTCATGAGCCACGGCAAAGAGCTTTCTTAGCACAGTGCCTGCAGCCTAAGCACTTAACCAGCATCTGCTGGTACTATTATTATGATTACTACAGGGCTGCTACAATCGGGGAAAAAGGCCATAAAAAAAAGTCTGCTGGTGCTTTTCTATGCATGGGAAAGTATATCTATTGTTTGGGGAGGGGGGGTACTAAATGGGTATATTTTTAAAATTCCCCATAATAATAATAATAATAATAATAATAATAATAAAAGCATCCTTTTGCTTTTGTCTTGGTGGAGCAGGCTTCCTTCTGACATCAACTTTTTCTTCTACTGGGGAGAAAGTCCCAGTCTCAATTTCACAACTAAAAAAAAAAGGGGTTTCTTAGGAAAGTGTCATAAACACCTCCACCCTAACGGGCTCAGACTATGATGGAAACCACGAAGAAGTGACTTACTTCTGTATTTCATGACTTTTGTTTTCCTTAGGAAGTCACCTGGACCTGGATTACAGTTGAGAAGAGGAACTCTTAGTCTGAAAGAGCTCAGACGTCAACGTGTTTTTTCCTCCATCTGTAAAATGGGTACAATGAGGTTCACGCAATTTGTTCGAGTGGGGAACTGCAAGTTCCCGGTGTTATGTCCTCGGCTCCTGGGGTGATGCACCTCTGATCACTGATCCAATGGCCCAAAGACAAATCTCCCTCCCTCTCTCCCTCATTTCTGTGGCTATCTCATTCAGAAACCCAGCTCCTCAAGAATTTTACATTCCTGGTTATTTTTAGACTCATTTAGTTTGTTCAGACACGGTCACCACATGGCATGCAGCTGTGGAAAGCAGCTGCTGTGGTTTGATTTCTAGTCAATATTACTTGACATTTCTTGTCAGGTGATTTCTAAAATTTCTTTCTTTCTTTCTTTCTTTCTTTCT
>NW_024412446.1:4232020-4241174 GCF_014898765.1 Herpailurus yagouaroundi | reverse complement strand
TTTCTTTCTTTCTTTCTTTCTTTCTTTCTTTCTTTCTTTCTTTTCCCCGGGGGATCTCAAGACTTTTCCCCTGGATTTTGAGGTGCAACATCAGAGCTGTGCATCTGAGAACCTGCTCCAGGCTGGGGATGGGGCCAGAATCCTGCTAGAAAGGAAGATTTCTTTCTATTCTCAGGACCCAAACTTCTCAGCCCCAGAACACTCAGGTTCTGACAGCTTCCTGAAGACCCTCCTCTCAGTTTTGTGCTTTGAGTGAGGGGCTGCTGTCTCCTGGTCTCAGGAAGAAAGGAGGAAGGATGAGGCAGGTAGCTGGCCTGCCAGGAGCCTACCTCAGTGACACTAGCTACCATGTACCAGAGGCTGGGTCACCCCGCTGAGGTGAAAGCCAGACCGGATTGGCTGCAGGCTGCCTCCTGCTCCCCCTTAACAGCTTTTCTCCCCGACAGGTGCTTACCTGCCTTTCTCTGGCTCACTCAGCCATCAGTCTTTTGGCTCAGCCCATATACCCATCCACCATAATGCTTTTGCCTTTAGGAGTTTTGCACATTCTGTTCCCACCTGGAAGACTCTGGGTCCTTTTTCCGGACCAATGCTATTTCTCATTTGATTCTCAACATCAGCATCCCTTGGGGAGCCTCTCCCGATCCTCTAAGACAGGGTTAACTCTCTCTTTGATGCACTTAACACCTCAGACTGTAATATTTTTATTACAATCAGGCCTGTTTATTCCTCCAGTCTCCCCACTAGACTCTAAACTCCTGGGTGGGCTCAGGTCTTGTCCACACTTGCACCCCCACTTCCCAGCCCAGCGTCCGGCCTGGCATACAGCAGGTGCCTGGCAAATATGTGCTGAATAATGTTCCAGGCTCACCAAGAACTCCCTCCTCCTTTTCTTCCCCCCCCCCCCCATGTATTTTTTAGACTGTGTCGAATTCTTTGTTCTTCAAATCACTTCTGTAATAAGCTTTCTATTTTATCACGGCATCTATTCAAGTCAAGTCCTTTGTCAGTTCTGAGTTTGAAAAAAATCTTCAATTCTGCAGGTACGGACAAAAACGTGACGCCGTGTCTGACACATAAACGAAAAGTGGAAATCGTGGCTGGATAACCTGAAAACAGCTAGCGACATCTGTATCCTGGCCATCCTTCCTCATGAAGCCTTCTTTTTTGTGGGCTGGTAAGTTTTGACCCTTGTTTTTAAGGTGCAGTTATTCTCGACAAGGAGACAGCATAGGTTTCCAGCTAGGAGAGAGTTCTCTCAAGAGAGTCCTTCTTACAGTGGAGGAAATTTTCAGTTACATACGGTCTCCACTCGCGTCCCTTCTCCCTGCCCAACCGTGTGCTTTAGGCAGACAGGAACGAACGCACGAGCCACGGTTATCGGCGGTTACCTTCAGCAGCACTGCCAGCTTCTCCACAACTACTTTGTGCGAGATGACGTTCCCCAGCCCTTAGTACCGCGAGGCGTTTGGAGGTGGGAGCGCACACAGCGTGTACCACGGCGGCACAGCCCTCTTCTAACCGCAGCTCGGCAAATTCAACGCTGGGCCGCAACAACAACGGCCAGAGGGACGGGGTCCCCGCACACACAGGGCTTCGGAGTGGCCCCAACGGCATCTGAAGCCGGGCCTGGTGCTACCAAAGCAGCCCCGGGTCCTGGCAAGAGGACCGGAAGGGAGGGGACGTGCGGACATCCGAGGGCCGTGCGCAAGGAGGCAAACGTCACGGAGTGTCCAGCCTGCTGGGGACACCGCTGGGCACCATGGACTATAAGCCGAGGGTCCGCCTTCTGTCCTCGGTGACTTTACGGTCTAGAAATATTGACAGGAAGGCAGAGGCAAGACATTTCGCACAGCAGTTGAGGCTAAGCAGATGCGAAACAACCTGATTCTTGTGGCAACAGCACTGGCCTGGGCGGGATCTACCCCACTTAAGGCTTATACCTCTCCTGCCCCGGCCCCGGCCGATGTTTGTGGGGAAGAAGGGCTCGCCTGACTGGAGGAGAAGCAGGATACCAAGGACCTTGTTGCTACCGCAGGTGGCAGAGAGTGACTGGGTGACATGTGCTAAGAAGCTGGTCCCCTCAGATTAAGGAAGTCAAAAGGGAGAGGAGCTGGCCCGTATAAAAAACTTGGGACACGTGTCTGGGAATGATGGGGATGGGTGGTATGGCAGGCTGAGTAGCGGCCCCGCAAAAGGTATCCACATCCGATTCCCTGGAACCTGAGAATGTTACCTCACACTGTAAAACAGGACACTGCAGATGTGATTACATAAGGCTCTTGAGATGGGGAGGTTATCCAGGATGATCCAGGTGTGCCCTAAATGCCATTGCAAATGTCCTTGTAAGAGAGGCAGAGGGGGATCTGACATGGACAGAAGAGAGAAGGCCACGTGACCGCGGAGGCAGAGATGGGAGCGATGTGGCCACGAGCCAAGGGATGCCAACAGCCCCCAGCAGCTGGAGAAAGCTTGGAATGGATTCTCCCCTAGGGACTCTGGAGGGAGCTCCGTCCTGTGGACACTCTGATCTGAGGTCAAAATCATTTCAGTGATAACGACTTTCGACTGCTGGCCTTCAGAAACGTGACAAAACAATTTCTGTTGTTTAAGTCACGAAGTCTGTGGTCACGTCTTACAGCAGCAACGAGAAACTTAAGATACAGTTTAGATGTGCCACTTGATGAAGCTTCTGATTCAGTTCCCACAGGCATCGTATGCTGGGACCAGTAAGAGAGAGGGACAATCATTTCCTATTATCATATTCACTATGTAGAGCCAGCATCAAAATTCTGCACACATCTGCACACACGTGCACGCACACGCACGCACACACATGTGCACATACGCGCATACCCCTCTCCTGGATTTGAATCAGCAACTGCTCTCATCCAGCTTTGCAGTGTTAGGTCGTTTCTGAGAGGAATTCATAGTAAATTGGAACAGGCAGCTGTGAACTGAGAAAAAGAATCATGAAGGAATCGCGGAGCCAGGGGTGGGGGTGGGGGTTGGGGGGGCGGTGCTCCCAGAAGGCATCATGGACGCACAGTGGAGACAAGAGTGGGAAGCAGAAGGCAAGGACTCACTTTAGAGGAGCAAGCAGCCTGGACAGAGGGAGCCCCGCCCCCCCCCCCCAAGAAAAAGGAAAAGAGGAGGACTTCTTTTGCAGTTCTAAGAAGATGCTCTGTCAAGGAGAATATAGGGATAAAGGAATGCCTGATGAGTTTTCTTTCTATCTTGAAACTCTTTTGTAGGGATAAGTGTTATAACCTTGGGAATGGGATTTACTTGAAAAAGAGGAATATGGGGACATTGAACTGCAGAGCGCGCTGTGTGAACGTGGCCAGGACAGTGTGGTGGGAGGGGGTGCTGCCTTTTGGTTGGGGGGCAACTTTGGCCTCCTGCTGCATTTTATAATTTTTTTTTTCAACGTTTATTTATTTTTGGGACAGAGAGAGAGCATGAACGGGGGAGGGGCAGAGAGAGAGGGAGACACAGAATCAGACACAGGAGCCTGGAGACACAGGCTCCAGGCTCTGAGCCATCAGCCCAGAGCCTGACGCGGGGCTCGAACTCACGGACCGCGAGATCATGACCTGGCTGAAGTCGGACGCTTAACCGACTGCGCCACCCAGGCGCCCCTCCTGCTGCATTTTAAAGGCGGGAGGTAGGTGCCTTTAGCTTAAGGAATGATTTTGGGTTTGGGATGCTGAGGTGTTTCTGTGGTCCTTGTGAGGGAAGACACAGAAGGGGCACAGGGGGTGAGAAATCCCCCGGGTTGAGAGAAGAATGCCCCGTCTGTAGTTGTGGCACCATTCCGAGAGGCTCTCCAGAGACAAGGCTCCTGACTATAGAACAGGTCCTATGCCATCTTCTGTCACATCAGCAAGCTTGGGGAACCAAGCAGCCTTCTCATTGCACACTGGCTCCACAACGTCAAGAGCTCTCCGACGTACCTACATTTCAACAATAGCGTCTGGAGTCCCTAATTCATTACTGGTCAGCATCACCTAGTGAACATTCACAGTATCCACAGCACTGGAGGTTCGTGAGGGTTTGCAGGAAAAGCGGATGGCACAGGTCTCTCTATTCTCTGGGAAGAAACAGACAAATACAAGTAAATCCAAACCCAAATGAAAACACAGGTGACAGGTGTCTCAGGTGCTGACACCAAGAGGAAGTAGCAAAGAACCCAGAGGATCTGTATTCACCGAGCCCCCATTTATACTGTATCTGTGGTCTTGAAGAGTCACAGAACTGCTTTAAGTCTTTCTAGCCATCTGTAAAATGGGTTTACTAGAATAACAAATGGCTCAGATTGTTAAAAGAGCTAAATGAGATAATGAATACAAAAGCCATCTATTTATTTGATTTTATTTTTTCGTAATCTCTACACCCAACGTGGGGCTTAAACTCACAACCTCGAGATCGAGAGTCACATGATCCACTGAGCCAGGGGGTGCCCCTGAAAGCACTTTTAAAACATTAACTGTGGTCTTAACATATGTTGCAATGTATAGCATAAGGAAATATTAAGAAACTTACACTGAGGAGGGTAGAAAAATGATAGATGGTTAGTGTAGTTCCAAGAATATCATAATTTCCTTGTGACTCATCAGGACACGCTGGGACAATAATTAGAGCTATCGTTCAAGAGAAAAGAACATCTTGATATTGAGCATAGTCCACATGGGGGTTGGTCTGCCCCCTTCTTTTGGTGCTGTCTTTTCCCTTTGGAGAACTGACGCACCCCAACTCCAACCATGGGCGCAGCCGCCCATCACAGCGCCTCGCTCCCCGGCCTCAGGGCATGTGATCTGGACCCTACTCCCTGGCCTCAGTGCTGGAGCCAGGGTGGAGGGCACGTGATCCAATGTGGGCCACTCACAGACTTTCCTTGGAGGATTCATATATTTGAATGAGGCAAGCCTTCCCCTTTCCTTTAGGTTGCTATGCTGGTATAATGCAAGCCTGGAGCGGCCTGTGGCCGACAGCTCCCCTGTGTAGAAGCAGCCTGTGGTAGGACAGAATGAGGCCAACACACAGAGACTGGGGAGTCGGGTTAGGGAAAGAAAAAGGATCTTGACAGCAAGCAAGTCCTTAGTGCTAGTGCTTAAACCCCCAGGGTCCTTCACCTCCCAGTTCCTTCCAGGATATTCAATTTCGGGTTTCAACTGGTCATGTCATCTGAAAGAGTTCTGATTTATATAGTGGGCTTACTCGGCGATACTACATAAACCCTGATGAAGGGCAAGTAAGAATGTTGTTGGAAAAAGATTCTACAAAGGTCATTGTTTTCCCGGAAAAAAAAAGGGGGGGGGGATCAGCTCAGCATTTAGAGATATTAATCCCCAATTTTCTAAACCTGGCTCAGCACTAACATCCTTGGGTATTAAACAAAAAGGCCATGTGCATGCATTATGATGCATGCCAGCAGAAGCATTCAGTGAAGGTTTGACCAGATTATTTTAATACCTGACAAGCACGATCAGCATAGGGGAGTGAATTCAAAATATACACAGACGGTAACGCTGAAACGTGCAAGAGAGTGACTGGGACAACGTTTAAGCTTCTGGAGTATTAAGCACCAGATATTATATTTCTTCTGGTTTGCTTACCGAACAGGGAAAATTCGTGCCTCTACAGTAGTATCAGGAACCACAAAACGGTACTTAGAGGTGACTGCACTTGAAGCTTATACTTGCTGTCCGTGGTTACCTCGCTGCCCGGCTGCAGACTGCCATTAGCAAAGAGCCCAACTGGTGTGGAGTGGGATCCAGTCCGTTGTGCTCCTCTAGGAGGAGAACACTCTGGAGGTCCCGCACTGCACCATCCCTGCCTTCAATATGGCCACTGAGAACCGCACGGACAACTTCCAGTCTAAGTGCTGAGAAGGCAGCTGTCTGGAGCAAGTATCAGAGACAAAGGAAGGATAAAAATGTGAATGGTTTTCTGACCTCCATCTCTCTTTTATTGATCAACCAGGTACATTCTGCCTTCTCCTGAGCTACTACGAAGTTTCTATTTGCTGTTAATTGTGACCACGAAGTGACAGGAATTTAGGAATTAAGAGATTGCTCACAGCAAATGAAAGAGTGTAGAGCCAACATCTTATGATGACCCATGGCCTTAAAAGGGGTGCCCAGAGTGGGATACTTGGGTTACTTTAAGAAGGATAGATGGGAGAATATTAAAAGTTGAGGACAACCATTAGTAGGTGGCTAGTGTCACAAAAAAATTTTTTTTGCTCTTTTTTAAAGTTTATTTTTGAGACAGAGAGAGTGTGAGTGGGGGAAGGGCAGAGACACAGGGGGAGAGAGGGAGAATCCCAAGTAGGCCTCATGAGGTCAGTGTGCAGAGCCTGACGTGGGGCTCAAACTCATGAAACCATGAGATCATGACCTGAGCTGAAATCAAGAGTCGGACGGCCCAAACCTTGGACTGAGCTGGCTTCTGGACACCTCCTCTTGAGTAGGAGGCCGTCGGGGTTACTGTGCAACCACCCGCCCAACTGCTCAAGCCTGATGCCTCCAGATGCTCCTTGACTCCACCTTCTTTCTTTCTTTCTGCAGCAATCCTGTAGATTTTTACCTTCTAAATCTCTTCCAGAACCACCTTGCCTCCCTTAATCCTTACTGCCACCTATCCAGACTTGCACCGCATCTCACCAAAATTCCTGTAACAGCTTCCTCTCTGCTCTCCCTGCCTCCCGGCCCCTCTTCAAGCTGCAACCAGAAGGATCTTACTAAAACATGAATGTGTGAGTTACAAATCTGATCTCTTGCCTGCAACCCTCCTTCTGTTTCTCATTGGCCTCAGGAAGGCGTCTGAACTCCTTCCAGTGTCTCTGGGCCCTGCTTCCCTCTCCAGTTACGGGCCTGTCACTCTCTGCCCAGCTGGCTCAACTATTTTCAGTTCCTCCATGCACCAGGCGCTCTGTCCCCTGCTGGATTTCACACTTGCTTTTCTGTTTGTTAGCGCACTCTTTCCTCTAAGATCCTTCCCTAGTTGAAGTTTATGCTAAGGAAATAATCTGCAATGTCAACAGATACTTACTACAGGATGCTCACAATATAATATAATATAATATAATATAATATAATATAATATAATATAACATCCTGCACATATTATAACAAAAGATTTGGAAACTTCCAAAATGCCCAGAAAACACAGAGCATGAACAGGGCAGGGAGGCAGAGAGAGAGGGAAACCCAGAATCCGAAGCAGGCTCCAGGCTTTGAGCTTTAGCACAGAGCCTGATGTGGGGCTTGAAGCCACAAGCCGTGAGATCGACCTGAGCCAAAGTCAGATGCTCAACCGACTGAGCCACCCAGGCGCCCCCAGAAAACACATTTTATAAACAATTTTAAACATTTGCACAAAGTTTTGTGTTAATGGGAAATTACTCGAGTCATGTAACTTTCCAAAACTTCATAGATATTAAAATAAGAGTGCAGGGGTGTCTAGGCGGCTCAGTCAGTTAAGTGGCTGACTTTGGCTCAGGTCATGATCTCGTGGTTTGTGAGTTTGAGCCCCGTGTCGGGCTCTGTGCTGACAGCTCAGAGCCTGGAGCCTGCTTCGGATTCTGTGTCTCCCTCTCTCTCTGCCCCTCCCCTGCTCATGCTCTGTCTCTGTCTCTGTCTCTCTCTCTCAAAAATAAACATTAAAAACAATTTAAAAAATAAAGTAAGAGTGTAGTTATTTTTGCATGACAACATTATTGGTGATTTAAATTTTTTCTTGAGATGTTTTTGTTTTCCAAAATTTACCCATGAACATGGAGCAATTACTTTCATAATCTGGAAAACACACACACACAGTTTTTATAGCTTTGTATCATTTTTAAAAAGAACATCTATGAGCAAGGTTATATGAATGTAGATGTAAACAAGGTGAAGATCCCTTTTCTCAGGGAGAATGTGGAAAGTTTAAATCCTTAACTAGGACGGTATCTAGAAGCTTTCAGTGAGTCCTGCAATAATCTGTTGCAAAGGGGGAAGTAAAAAAACAAAAACAAAAACAAAAAAACCCAACACGGCTGAAGAGTTTGGGGGAAGTTTCTGCTAATGTACCACGGACAAATGCTAGGGCTAATATTAACTCCTCATTTTGGGACGTGTGTTTCCGTTACTGAAAAAAATCCCCCCCCCCCTTCCTTTTTACCCCCTGTGGATATGGGCACATGTTTTGGTGGTGTTGAACCAACCAGCTGGAGGGCCACAAGAAGAAATGAATGGAGTGAGCAGAATATGGTGAACTCTCCAAATCCCCAGCTGCGATGCTTCAGTCAGCAGGGAACAACAGGTGTCGTCCTTGTCAGTCTGTGTGACCAACTACAGACAGAGAATGGAAAGTTAACACACAGAAGTTTTTGTTCTCCAGAAAAATGAAAATCATTCAGCCAAGTCCATACAGCTGTATCTCGTGGCCATTTGCGATCTGTTAGTCTTTGCAAAGTAACGGGAGGCATTTAGTGTGGGCCTGAGAATATTACATACAAGGGGGAGTTTCCCACTGAAATAAGAAGCATGGATGCTGTTTCCATGAAAGGTTCCTGTCTAAATTAAATCTGGAGTTTAATCCACAAGCAGTGGTAGAAGAAAATGGTATACTTTTGGGAAAAGAAGACAAAACTTTTAGCTTACATAAAGATGGCATTTTAAAGCATAAAATGAAAATACAGCAACTTTTGCTCACTTAACTGCTGATTAAATTTTCACTTTATACGCTGTGGAAAACGGTATGGAGTTTCCTCAAAAAGTGAAAAATAAAACTACTCTCTGATCCAGCAATTGCGCTACTAGGTATTTACCCAAGGAATACTAAAATACTAATTCAAAGGGATACACGCACCCCTATGTTTCTAGCAGCACTAATTACAACAGACAAGATATGGAAGCAGCTCAAGGGTCCGACTGATGAGCTGGTAAAGATATGGTGTACCCACAATGGAATATTATTCAGCCATAAAAAAGAATGGAATCTTGCCATTTGCAACGACATGGATGGAGCTGGAGAGCATAATGCCAAATGAAATAAGTCAGTCAGAGAAAGAGAAATACCATATGTGGAATTTAAGAAACAACACAAATGAGCAAAAGGAAAAAGAGAGAGAGAGAGAGAGAGAGAGAGAGAGAGAGAGAGAGAGAGA
>NW_024412446.1:4177172-4232010 GCF_014898765.1 Herpailurus yagouaroundi | reverse complement strand
AGAGAGAGAGAGAGAGAGAGAGAGAGAGAGAGAGAGAGAGAGAGAGACAGGCAAACCAAGAAACAGACTCTTAACTGTAGAGAACAAACTGATGGTTACCAGAGGGGAGGCTGGTGGGGGCATGGAGGAAATAGGTGACAGGGATTAAGGAGTGTACTAGTCGTGATGAGCACTGGGTGATTAAGATGCAAACTTTAAAAAGTGTTTTTAAAAGTGAAAAAGATTCACTTTATGACCTACCACAGAGCATTTGCTGCAAAGCGTATAGTAAATAACTAAGTAATCGAGTAACTAATTTAACAACAAAGATTTCAGTCTCTTTGAAGGGAGGGAAACAATACATTGTGCTTATACAGTATTTATATAAAAGCCTATAACATTGAGATAATACCTTTGGGGATCTCAGAGTGTTTCCCTCCAGAAGCAAGGTTGTAGCAACTCGAGGGGGAAGGGCAAATTTCTTTCTCACACTTAACTCTCTTCCTGCAGTCTGTACTCAGTCCTGAGAGGCAGAGCCCAGCTAGAGGCAGGGGAGCAGAGCGGAGTTAAGATCTCCAAGGCTACAGACTTGGGTTCTGCTATTTTCTGGGCCTGGTGCAAATGAAATCACAAGTCATAACTTGATGAGGGGAAACAAAAGAAGATCCTAATGTGTCAAGTCATTTAAAACTGCAAACTGAGTTTTATTATTGCAGCTGGATAAAATGAGTAGGCTCTTATAGGTTTAGATATTAAAAGGAACCATAAATATGGATGTGTGGGTTAAGTAAGTGATGAATCGTCAGGCTGGCTTAATTTCTCAGATTTTTTTTTTTTTAAAGTTTATTTTATTTTGAGAGAGAGAGAAGGTGTGAGCAGGGGAGGGGCAGAGAGAGAGGGAGAGAGACAGAATCCCAAACAGGCTCCGCACTGTCAGTGCAGAGCCCAATGTGGGGCTCGAACCCACGAACCGTGAGATCATGCCCTGAGCCGAGATCAAGAGTTAGACGCTTAACGACTGAGCCACCCAGGCGCCCCAATCTCCAGATTTTTATTTATGCATTTATTTATTTGTTTGTTTATTTATTTTTAATGTTTATTTTGGAGAGAGAGAGAGAGAGAGAGACAGAGACAGAGACAGAGAGTGAGCAGGGGAGGGGCAGAGAGAGGGACACACACACACACACACACACAGAATCCAAAGCCGTCTCCAGGGTCTGAGCTGTCAGCACAGAGCCTGGCGCGGGGCTTGGACCCACAAAATGTGAGATCATGACCTGAGCCAAAGTCAGACGCTTAACTGACTGAGCTACCCAGGTGCCCCTCAATTTCCCAGATTTTCATATGGATAATTCTAAAGGCAAGGCCAGTTTATTAGTTGCTTAGAATTACATTTGAGTTGGAAAAAAAATGATAGTATGAATAAAGAAAATACTAGTACGCCATATATATTTCATTATCAAGTTTGAATTATATCTTGGAATCTGATCTGGGTCTGATCTGTAGAATTTCCCACTTGACACCCTTAAACATTGGCAATGTTCCAACAATTGTTACTGACTTCTTTTAAGCTTCATTACTCAGGATTTCATTTTGGTGGTTTGAAAAAAAAGTCCCATGAATTGCATCCTTTCACAGTTAGAAATCGGAGGGTTCACACTTCTTGTCAGCAGGAAGTGGAGGTTGGGAAGAATTCTATTTTTGGAGTTGAAAGGCCACCTTTGACCCAGAAATGTGCGGTTGGATGAAAGCTGTTTCTCTGTTCTGTCTTACTTGATTTACCCAAGAAATGGAGAAACGTACAAGAGTACAACTTCAGCAGACTTGTTTCCTCTTAGGGCTCCGACATAGGCCCGTATCAACCACATCTCAAGAATTTGAGATTTTTAGGTGTTTATTTTGGTCTTGTGTGACCCATGTAACAGTCATTTAAATTATTCAAAAGCTTCCAAATTGAAATCCTGACTGTCTTCCAAGATATAAAGGTCAGAATTTATTCTTCTAAGTCAGGGGATGGGAAAAAAAGGCCCATGGCCAAATCTGGCATACTGCTTGATTTTATTAAAAAAAATTTTTTTAATGTTTATTCATTTTTGAGAGAGAGAGACATAGCACAAGCAGGGGAGGGCAGAGAGAGAGAGAGGGAGACACAGAATCTGAAGTAGGCTCCAGGCTCTGAGCTGTCAGCACAGAGCCTGATGTGGGGCTCAAACCCACAAACTGTGAGATCATGACCTGAGCTGAAGTCAGACGCCCAACAAACCGAGCCACCCAGGTGCCCCTACTGCTTGATTTTAAATAAAGTTTTATTGGAATACAGATATGTCTGCTATTCATTTACATATTATCTATTGATGCTCTTTGTGCCCTAATGGAAGAGTCAAGTACTTGTAATAAAGATTGCATGGTCTGCAAAGCCTAAAATATTTACTATCTGGCTCTTTACTCAAAATGTTTGTCTACTCCTGGCCCTGATGAGAAATTGAGGAATGAAAGAGAAGGTCTATAGAAATAGTGATGTTAAAGAGCAGGCGCTACAAATGCTAGTATCATAAATGATTAGTTTTTGGGGCGCCAGGGTGACTCAGTCAGTTAAGCACCCAACTTTGGCTCTGATCATGATCTCATGGTTCATGAGTCTGAACCCCATGTCGGGCTCCCTGCTGTCAGCACAGAGCCTGCTTCAGATCATCTGTCCCCCTCTTTTTTTGCCCCTCCTCCCTTGCTCTCTCTCTCTCTTTCTTTCAAAAATAAGTAATTTTTATTTTTTTAATTTTTTTAATTAAAAAAAATTTTTTTTAACGTTTATTTATTTTTGAGACAGAGAGAGATAGAGCATGAACAGGGGAGGGGCAGAGAGAGAGAGGGAGACACAGAATCTGAAACATGCTCCAGGCTCTGAGCGGTCAGCACAGAGCCCGACGCGGGGCTCGAACTCACAGACCGTGAGATCATGACCTGAGCCGAAGTCGGATGCTCAACCGACCGAGCCACCCAGGCACCCCTCAAAAATAAGTAATTTAAAAAAAAGTTTAGTTTTTAGGGTCTAATTACTTTGTATAATTGGCATGAGATGTATCTGTGACAAACAACATATTAAGATTCTATGAAATAAAGTCTTTTTTAAAGTTTATTTATTTTTAGAGAAAGAGAGCAAAAGAGAGTGAGCACATGAGTGGGGGAGGGGCAGAGAAAGAGAGAGAGAGAGAGAGAGAGAGAGAGAGAGAGAGAGAGACAGACACAGAGGGAATCTGAAGCAGGTTCCAGGCTCTGAGCTGTCAGCACAGAGCCCAATGTGGGGCTCCATCTCATGAACTGTGAGATCATGACCTGAGCCAAAATCAAGAGTTGGACACCTAACCGACTGAGCCACCCAGGTGCCCCTGAAATGAATAGTTTGGACTGAGGGCCACTAAGTAACACAGGTGTCAGTAGAGAGAGAAATGACTCCATAGGGAAGGAAATGTAATCCTAGTATACTACTTGGCACCAAAAGAAACAATGTTCATAAAATTATAGAAATATAAATCCTAGTTAGGGGTTTCAGCTTTAGAGTCAATCATCAAAGTATAAAACAATGTAAATATTAACAATGTAAACCTGTAGGTGTCAAAAGTTCAAGCAGGGACAGTTACATCTTCCTCCTTTGACACGGTGGTTGGTTAAGAGAGGTCATGTCTGAAGTTGATGGAACATGAAAAAGAGATTCTTGTATGTTTTTGTATTTCACCGATTCCAAAACTCATACTTTTTTTCCTGGCCTTTAATATCTTTGAAACCGGAATGCTCCTTACTCTTGGCAATACTTTAATGTTTCTTTATTAAAAAAATTTTTTTTACATGTTTATTTTTGAGAGACAGAGACAGAGACAGAGCGCAAATGGGGGAGGGACAGAGAGAGAGAGAGAGAGAGAGAGAGACAGACAGACAGACAGACAGACAGAATCTGAAGCAGGCTCCAGGTTCTGAGTTGTCAGCACAGAGCCCGATGCAGGGCTCCAACTCACGAGCCATGAGATCATAACCTGAGCCAAAGTTGGACGTTCAACTGACAGCCACCCAGGTGCCCCATTGACAACGCTTTAAAAGTATAATTGTTTCTCAAAAATTAAACTTAAAAAATAAGGTATAATTGTCAGCGTTATTTTTCCTTGGGGGAATATAAAATAGTGGTGCATCTTATAACAGATGGCATCTTACATCTGATTATGTGGTATTTTGAACTGTAAAAGCAACAAAGAATAAACCGAAGGTAATGAAAAAACTAACAATAATTGGAAGGAAATAAACCATCATCTTTTACAGTCAAAGGTCAATCTTATGTCTAAATATGAGAAATTAAAAAGATGACAGTATAGCATGTTGTTTATATATTCATTTTATTTCATTATTTTTTTAAAGATTAAAGTAATGTCTACAACCAACATGGGGCTGGAACTCCCAACCCTGAGATCAATAGTCCCACGCTCCACAAACTGAGCCAGCCAGGTTCCCCTTTCACTTTAAACCCATCCACTATTTGATTTTTTAAAAACCACACTGTATTAGTTTCTTGCAGCTGCTGCGACAAATTACCACAAAGCTGCTGGTATACATGCATTCTCTCCAACGGTTCTGGAGGCCAGAAGTCTGAAAGCAAGATGTCACCAAGGCCACGTTCCTCCCTAGGGTTCCCTGCCTCTGCTGGATTCTGGGGGCTGTGTCACTCCAACCTCTGCCTCTGTCCTCACCACCCCCTTCTCTGGGTGTGTCAAGCCTCCCTCTGCCTTTCTCTCATAAGCACATTTGTGGTGGCATTTAGGACCTACTGGGATAATCCAGGGTAATCTCCTAATTTCAAGATCCTTAATTTAATTATATTTGCAAAGGCCTTTCTTTCAAATAACTAATACTCACTGGTTCTAGGGATTAGGACATGGACATATCTTTGGGAGCCATTATTAGCTTACCCATGCATTAGTTTGATTTTTTAAAAATATAAATCTTGGGGCGCCTGGGTGGCTCAGTCAGTTAAGCATCCGATTTCAGCTCAGGTCATGATCTCATGGTTTGTGAGTTCGAGCCCCACATCAGGCTGTGCTGACAGCTCAGAGCCTGGAGCCTGTTTCAGATTCTGTGTCTCCCTCTCTCTCTGCCCCTCCCCTGCTCATGCTCTGTCTCTTGCAGTCTCTCAAAAATAAATAAACGTTAAAAAAATTACAGAAAAATTATAAATCTTGTCATTCTACAACTTGAAGTCCTTTGGTAGCTACTCATAACTTCTAGGATCAAGTTCAAATGATGTGTTGGTTAAAATTAGTCTCTACACCAAAAGCACAAAACACAAGAGAAAAACAGATCCACTGGACTTCAAAATTAAAACTTTTTGTGCTTTAAAGGACACCATTGAGAAAGTGAAGAGACAACTCACAGAACAGGAGTGAATATTTGCAAGTCATATCTGATAAGGAACTTGTATCTAGAATATACAAAGAACTCTTAAAATTTTTTTTTAATTTATTTTGAGAGTGAGAGAGAGAGCGCATGCAAGTGGGGGAGGGGCAGAGAGAGAATCCCAAGCAGGTTCCACGCTGTCACCTCAGAGCCCGATGTGGGGCTCGAACTCACAAACAGTGAGATCATGACCTGAGCTGAAACCAAGAGTCAGACACTTAACTGACAGAGCCACCCAGGTGCCCCAGGATATACAAAGAAATCTTTGAGCTACATAATAAAAAGATATAATGATTTAAAAATGGGCAAAGGATTGGGGCACCTGGGTGGCTCAGTCAGTTAAGCGTCTGACTTCGGCTCAGGTCATGATCTCATAGTTCATGGGTTTGAGCCCTGTATCGGGCTCTGTGCTGACAGCTCAGAGACTGGAGCCTGCTTCAGATTCTGTTTCTTTCTCTCCCTCTGCCCCTCCCATGCTCGTGTTCTCTCTCTCTCTCTCTCTCTCTCTCTCTCAACATTAATAAATTTATAAATGGGTAAAGGATCTAAATAGACATTGCTTTAAAATGATATAAAAATGGCCAATAAATCCATGAAAAGATGCTCTACATCATTAATCATCAGGAAAATGCAAATAAAACCACAAAGATACAGTTCATACTGACCAGGATGGTGGTGATAAGAAAGACAGTACCCAGTGTTGGTGAGGAATAGAGACACTGGAACCCTCCTGCACTGTTGGTGGAAATGTAAAAGGGGTGCACCTGCTTCGGAAAATAATGTGGCAGTACCCCATAAAGTTAGACACGGAGCTACCACATGACCTTGTAATCTCACTCCTAGGTATATACCTGAGCAAAATGAAAACAAGTCCACACGAAAACTTCTACAGGAATGTTCATAGCAGCATTATTCATAATAGCCCCAAAGTGGAAACAACTCAAACGTCCACCAACTGACAAATGGATAAACAAAATGTAAGTATATTCATACACTGGAATATTATTTGGCAATAAAAAGGAGGTACTGATAGGACACACTGCTACGGCATACATGGACCCTGAAAACATGATGCTCAGTGAAAGAAACCAGTCCCAAAGGACCACATGTTATACGACTCCATTGGATGAAACGTCTCGATAGGCAAATCTATAGCGACATAAAGCAGACTGGTGGTTGCCTGGGGTTGGGTAGGGGTTTAGAGGGAATGGTGTGTGGGGGGGTGACTGTCAAAGGGTATGGGCCTTCTACTTGGGGCGAGGAAAACATTCTAAGTTGGTAAGTGGATCGTGCACAATTCTGAATGTACTAAAACCCACTGAATTGTAGGCTCTGAATGAGTGAAGTGAATGGCCTCTGAGTTACAGCTCAGTGGAGCTCTTCATGGCCAGATAGACAGTCTATAGCCTCAGAGGGTCCACACTCCAGTCCCAGCCCCAAGAGAACGTGTAGGACAAGAGAGGGCATGCGTGCAAAGCCTTCACAGTCTCTGGCACGAGGTAGATCCCCTACACATGCAGCCGTTACCCACCTGACATTTGAAGCTTTATAGCACTCGGCCCCTGGCGATCCCTGGCCCCCTTCCACCACTTCAACCCTCCTTTCGGGCAGTCTCCATACCCCCTCCCACCCCACACGAAGTTATCCTTAGAGCCCCTTGAAACAGCGTCAGCACATCCTGCTCTTACTAGAATGCTCCTTTCCCCCTGCCTCCCCCGGCTAATTCCTCCTTTCTTCCCCTTCCGTTTCCTCAGCTTTCTCTCTTCCAGAAGCTTCCCCCCTGTAGGCTCCGAAGACCGCCCTATCCTTGGCTCCGGGTCAGCCGTTGTTCCTCTCGGCTCCCACAGCTGCCGGCACACCTCTGGATGACGGCGCTTACCATTCTGGATGGCATCTGTCCACCTGCCTCAGGTCTCATTCGTCTTTACGTGCTCGGGCCCAGCACAGCGACACAGGGTAAGGAATGGCAGTGCCGAACAGCCACCAGGACTACACAGACTCATCGTAGCAGCCGGCAGTCTGGCAAAAACTCTCCTAGGGAAAGGGGAGGTTTCCCCCTCGCTCTCCGGACTGGAGAGCTCCCCTGTTTCTCTGGCACAACTGCTCTGGTGCCCGGGCTTACGCGCACGTGTGTGCAGACTTGCCCCAGGGCCCGCTTCCCACAGAGTGGCAGGGAAATGGGGCACACTGCCTTTCCTGTGACACCGGTCAAGCCCTCTCCAGCTGTGCCCCTGTGAGTTTATTAACACTTTACTGACGCACGTGTTCAGACGTGTGTACTTAACGGGAAGGGACGTCTGAAGAGCACACACAGCACAATGTTTACACCTTGCAGCATATGGAAAATACGTTCGCAAAGCCTGTAGGACGTAATGCTCAAAAAGAGCCTACAGTCTGGGGACAAGAAGGAATGACTACTTTCTGAATACTCCCCCCATCATAAGCACAGTCAGTAATCCGCCTGGTGAGGTCTGTGTGAAATGCCCCGTGACACTCAGAAGCGGCGGGTGCCCCAGCCCAGACGCATCCAAGCCAGGGTGGCATGGTGTGGGCAGCAAATACCATGGGAAACTGGGTGCAGTGATCTTTATCTCCACTCCAAGATGGACTTATCTATCCCTGAGAGTTTAAACACAAGGGCTGCCATGTTGCACGGCTCCAGGGCTGCCCTTCCTATCACCGCCGAGGTGACAGGCACCCCGTAAGATGGTGCATGGCAGTCTGTGTAGCCGTCAGAGATGGCCTTGTTAAATCTCGATCACATAACCCTATGCGTATTAAAGCAAAAAGGGCATGCTTATTTTCATATGGCACTGGTCTCTTATTTTATTATTTTCTTAACAAAACTGTCCAAATTGTCCACATGACTTAATGAAACAGTTATGTATTTTAAAAGAACCTCCAAACACGAAGAGGGTGTAGTTGGTAAAAACTTGCGTTATTAGCCACGTTGTAGGGCAGCATTCTTAGCAAACGCAAGCAACCTTCTCCTGTCCCATGTATTTTGTTGGTTAGGGTTAGAAAAACAGTGAAAGGCCACTGAGCCCTCAGGCACCCAGGAAAATACGCTAGATGTCGTTTCTGAAAGTCAGCACCTTTGCATCTCGACAAATGAGAGTCAATGACACATCCTTCCAAGGTGTGCCAGTCAGGCGACTGCTTGTCCTTATCTTTATTGAAACAGAAAAGGATCAATACTGGCACGTGCATGTCATATCCCCCTTCTATGTTCTACGCTATTCTAAGAGTATTTTTAGTTCGCTGTGATTTTCCTGTCTCTAAACTCCCTCTCCTCCTTGTAACTGTGTGCAGACTGGTCCACTGGCCTCAGGATACCTACCTGGGGTCACTGCTTAATGTAGGAGGGGGAATCTGTCCACCTTGTGAGGTCCCATTAAGTTGCACCTCCACTCTGACCTCTTCCCCCCGAAGGCCCTGGCCCAGACTCTGCACCTCTCTTTACGCAAAGCGGATGAGAACATGGGCCGAGTTGGAGAGGATGAAGCAGAAATCCTGACTCTGCCACTTACTAATCACGGGCACCTTTGGCGAGTGACGCGGCCTCTCCAGGTCTCAGTTCTGTCATTTGAAAAGTGGGGGCAACACCCATCTCGGGGGGCTCTTAGAGGGCGCAAGGAGAGAGCGCATGTAAAGCAGGTGGCACGGTGGTCATGCCCGGCAGTCAAGAAACCGCAGCACGTCTCTTTCCTTCTGAATGTATTCTGTCCCTGTTATTGGACTGTGAACACTTTGAGGGGTCAAATATTTACCCAACTAATGGGGAAATGGATGTGAGAGGAATGGAGTACCATTCTGCTTCCTGCCACCAAGGCGCTCCCGAGGAATCATGGCCACTCCCTCACTTGTGTCCCGACCTGGCCCCTAGTTGATCGACCAGACTGCGGCTGTGTTATCCTGGCAGCCAGATAGTAGATTTACATTAGCAAAGACAGCAAGGTATGGAAGGTTAATTATGATTCATTCTTGTTGTGATACATTACCTCTCAGTTCAAATTTTATATGCAACTGACCAAATGAATGACACCACTGATTTCTGATGGTATCCACGTGATTGTGTTTTTTGTTCCATATTCTCTCTCTCTCTCTCTCTCTCTCGCTCTCGCTCTCTCTCTCTCTCTGTACGACACTGAAGAATGGAAGTAGGGTCACAAGCTCCCCCCCACCCCCCACTTCTGTTTGTATGCTCTGTGAATTTAAGGTCTGTTTCCTTTTCCTTAGATTTTTCTAAACGACATGGGATACTGGGGGGTACGGAAGCCCCTGGACTAGATTGCTGTGATCATTAATTTCATTAGGCTGGATCAGGGTGAGCTTATAATGAAGACTCTCGGGATTCTCACACTCTCAGAATAGCAAGCACTGAGGCCCTCACAGACCACGTGGCTGCACGTTCAGGCACGGATTCCCTCCCCTTGGCACGCCCGCCTTGCAACACCCAGCTTGTCTGCGTGTCGGCCCTGGCTGCATGGACAGAAATGGCTCTCCCACTATGGATTTAGGCACTTTGGGGGCTGAACAGGAGCTCATCCGCTCTCTGCTTTTCCTTTGGAATTCAGTAATGAACTCATTAAATCGCCAACTTGTTGTGACAGGAAGTCATTCAGATGCTGATGCTATTGCCATGGAAACCATCCCTCGGCTTGGAACTCTGTCTGTCTCTGCCGAGGAGCACTCTGGCTCCGTAATTACTGTCATCCCCAAATAACACGGAGCCATCACGGTTCTGAGCAAGTCCAGAAGCAGGGGCATACACAGACTCTCTTCTGCTTTCAGATGAATCCTTGTTGGTTTTAGTATTTTTAGCACACATTTCTGTTCTGTGCCAGTTGTCTTTTTCTTTCCTACATGCTGGCTCCTTTCCAGAACCTTTCCTAGAGAAGCAGACAAAGGATTTTTTCGGGGATGATAGCTGTCAGGAATACTGTTTAAAGAGAGCCTACCGCTTTCCCCAAATCTCTGTGCTTCCAAATATGGAAAAATGAATTCTCCTGCCTTTTAGGAGGAACCCCAAGAAAGGAAAGCCAAAGTCCATTATAGTTCATATTCTATAAAACTTCAACGTTTATGTTTATGGGTAGGTCAGTAATGCCCAAATGCAAATTCAGAGATGCAACACAAAGTACATCGTGATGTTTCCTTTACTTTGCATTATGGAGAGTCCTGTTGAGCTCTGTGACTAAAGGCTGACCAAATCACCAAGAAGGAGAACCCATCCATCCCAGGCAGCAATCAAATCGTTCTTGTATATGTTATGGCACCCGGACTAGAGCAAATCTTTAAACATAACCATCACTTATGCAGTGCCTGAGACACTGGGCCAGGCATTTCATATTCTGTTTCATGATTTAAATGAATCTGCATGAAAATCCCACGAGGCAGGTATTTTCAATCCAATTTTACAGTGAAGGAATGTGCAGCTCAAAGCAATTAGGTACATTAAATAAATGTCACACCTTCCCATACGGCACAGGTGTTACCACACCACACCTCCTGTGCTCCTGTGTCCACAGGCATCCAGGTGACTTCCACTGCCTTAGAATCATAGATGCTCAGATTAGGAAAAGTCTTTTGTGATTCTCCTTCCAACTGACACCTTCTAGGACATCCCAAGCGTAGTCTGGTTTAAGCTTATGTGTTTCCAGGGATGGAGACCTTACTAAGAGCAGCGGCATTTGGACAGCCTGGTGTGAAAGTCCCTCTTAGTCTACTCCTGACACGAGGAAAGAGCAATTACTGGCTCTTCTACTGAGCCCCAAAGTGAGAAAATCTGGCTCTGGCTAAGTTTGTCCTCTACAACATCCAGGTACAGGTGGGAGAAAAGGAAATGGGGAAGGGGTCAGAGCTATGGCTGGAGCTGGCTTCGGGCCTGAGCTGAGCAAGAAGGTCTGGGCAGGTCACAGACCGAGGTTGTTCGCCCCACAGGAAAGAGACCTGCTCCCTAGTGCTGGAAGGAAGCTGCCGTTTCGGATGAGACCATGAATGGATGTCTGGCCCTTTCTTCGGTGTCATTTTTTATTTCTGTATTTATACATCATACACACACACTCTCCACAAACTGCATAACTGCATAACTGCATAATATGAACACCGACATTTAGAGACAGGCAGTGAGCAGAGACCTCTGGGACACCTTCTGAAAATGTCAGCAAGGTCATGGGAGGAGTTCAACAGGGACCTTACAACTTTACAAAGCCCTATGGTAAGTGGTGTTAAAGGTACTGCTTTCTGCTCATGGGAATGAGATTTACTCTTATAAATGTTCATTTGTCCCTGCCTTAGAATATAAACTCTTCTGTGGCAAGGTCTGGGAGGTAGGCAGGTTATCTATTGTCCGCGTGACCTGGGGTACGTCTCTTTCATCTGAGTGCCTTGATATCCTCACTGGTCACGTGGAGGAGAGCGTTAATTCTGTTACCCACCTTATGGGAGTACAGTGAGGTTAAAATGCAAAGTGCAAAAAAAAAAATCTACAAAAATCTTTCTAACTTAGTATTCTACGAGAGTGAATAGTTTACAGAAAATGTAATTTAGAGCCCAATATTTACAATATGTTAGGTCAAGTCTCTTTACAGTTACCAATGAAACAAAATGATTTTCAAAGCTTCCAGCAATGATTTAAGCAATATTCAATATAAAAAATTTTCAATAGTGGGTTTTTGTTTGTTTGCTTGTTTGTTTGGTGTTCACGGTCTCATGATCTAACCTGTTGCAAAGATTAAAGCAAAATTTTCCACGCTTAATCACAAAGGATTAGTAAGGCCCCTGTAATACTGCATCATGAAAAACAAGCAGGTCACAGAGCCCAACATTTTTAGTCTTTCTGGATTTGTTTTCTAAGTAATTTTAAAAGGTACTTGTAAATACACCCTGCCTTACTTCTAAAAAGCATCTGGGGATAGCCTATAATAAAAGGAACAGATATAATAAAAGTGAAGTCATTTAAAAAGAATCTTTTATTCAATTCACAGCCATTTCTTCTTAATAATATCTGTGAAACAGATATGAATGTAGAGTTACAAATGAGATCTCCTATAGTTTTTGATGCTGAAAATATTTTAGGCACTGTAACTAAGCAGGGAGTGGCCAGTGTCTGGTGACAAATGACTTCTGGGCGGTGGGAATCTGTGAGATGGTCTAAACTATAGGACTCAAAGAGAATGGACATTAATGTGATTACAAAATGGATTAAATCAATGTGTGGTCCATTCCCAGATCCTGTGGTTTATTTCTCTTTGGATGTAACAGCTAGTCTCAGGCAGAATATGTTAAGAAAATCGCACAAAGGGGAAATGAGTCACTTACTAAAACCCAGAGAAGCTTAGGCTAACCAGCTAGACAGAGACTCGACCATGTCTTTTTCTGCCTCTGTTCTACTTCTACATCCTGAGAGCATCACCTCGTCTGAATCATGGGAGAAAACTGTTTTTGGCAAATATACGTTGGACATACGCAGACTTCCTCTTGCTCTTTCTTCATGACACACACACCCCATATCCAATACGCTTTGGAATGCATGTGGTTTTTAAGAAATTCAGCAGTCTCACCTCCATAATTATGTCTGACCTAGACCAACATTAAAATATTTTGTTCTCCCTGTGAGGGCAGCAGTAAGCGTGAGGTTCCACCTTTCCTTGGATGACAGCCCATTATCCTTTCCTGCTCTCTCGCAGTCCTGCTGAGAGGAGAGCCCTGGCAAAGGAACTCTGTTTTGGTCACATATCGGTACAGTGCCTAGCACATTGTTGCTACTTGATAAATAGTTCTTTCTCGAGGGAGTTGAATAAATATTTCCAGTCTCCCCTCCACTGGCTATTACTTTTTCCTCAGCTTACAAACACGTTCAGGTCTCCTCCGTTACATAAAAGACCAAAAAGGCTACCTGTTCATTTTTTCCCCAGCAGCCATGAAATGCCCCAAATTAAGATAAACTATAATGCTGGTGCCTTCTCGCTACTGCTTTCTCTCTCAACACACCCTCCAGTTAAGCTTCTTACACTGGGGTGTGATTCCCTTGATCCTCTGCAGTGTGCTATAGAATGAGGAGCCACAGAAGAAACACAGAGAATCTTCCGGGAAGATTGATTCCAAGTACGTAACTGGAAATAATTTAACACGCGTTTAAATTAAAGCCAACATCTGGAATGACAGAATGAAAAGTAGTGTTGATTATTAAAACAGGATTTTGAAAGAGACATGCCAGAGGCCGCCTCAGTGTCTGATTCTAGTAAACGTTGAGTTTACTCTGTGACGGTGAGGGGAGTTCCTTAGAAAAGCCTGAAAAGCACTGGTAAGTAGATGACTACCACACCAGGTGACACATTAGCCTAGAGGTAAGCACTACAGGTGCCGTGGGATCTCTGAGGACAGACAGGACCATGTTGGGGAGGGATGGACAGTATTTCCTTTACAGAAGAGCTGATATAGTAGCTCTTGAAAGATGAGTGGCTAACCAGATGGAGGGGGGGCAGGCTATCGCTGTGGGCAGAGGAAGTAGTATGGACAACTCTAAGGTGTTGATGGATCTGACATGTAAGAACAGGGAGTCTAACGGTAGCTGAAAAAGGAGGTGGGTTTTGACTGTCTGGTGAAGAACCCAAGTATCGTGCTAGAAAATCCCAGCGCTGGAGACCATTCTCTACCTTTGAAACTCTTTTTCTCTTGGCACCTCTTGGAACATTCTGGTCCTCTGGCTTCTTTGACAGTTTCTTGGTTCCTTTGCTTATTTTTCCTCTTCAACGCCCCCTCTCTGACTCCTTGAATTCTGGTGTTCCCCCTGAGTTCCTGTGTGGCCATGTTTTTCTTCTGGTTCTCCACACATGGACTGTTTCATTCCCTCTCGCCGCTTTGACTTCCGTGAAGCCACAGGCTTCCAAATCTTTTTCCCCAGGGCAGACATTGCATGGATATCTCCACCTGAACTGACAGATAGCCTTTCAAAATGAGTAAGTCCTAAGCCTACATCATTTCCTGTGCTGCTCCCTCCCCTCCATTCTAAGGCCCTGTATCTACTAGTCTCTACAGTCTGGATTAAAAGAACCACGATCTACCTGGTCACCCAAATAAAAAGTTGGGAGTCGCCAGCTCCTTTGCTCATGACCCACAGCCTATCAGCGGCTGCTAACTGGCCTCTGTTAAATAGATCCTTGCCTCTCAGTCTCCACCAGGGATTCTCAACAGACCAGAGGTTCTCCCATCCCCTGCACCCCACTTGAGAATCACCGTGCAGAATGAGAGAGGGGGCACAGGCTGTGCAACTGGACCATGTCGGGATGGAAAAGGTTAGAATCACTGGCCTATGTCTCTCTGGGCCACAGCTGCAACAGCTAGGTAACCGGTCTTCTGGATACCAGCTCCTTCCCCTCTAAAGCCTCCTCCACAATTCTGCACTTATCTTTTTAACACAGAAATCTCATTAAAGACGAGGAGTTATTGAAATTGACAAAACAAAATGAATACGGAATAAGAAGAAAACATCAGTGAATATTTATCTGGTCTTTGGATGAGTGAGACTTTTTAAATCATTCATGCAAAGGTTAAAGGAAAAGGCAGATTTGACTACCTACAAATGCAAAACTTCTCTAGAATAAAATACTGTAATTTAAAAAGATGGGCCGGGAAAACATGTGTAACGTATACGAGGGTTAACAGTCCTAATATCTAAAGCGCTCTTACAAATTAGTAACCAAATGATAAAGGCACCAAAAGATAAAAAGAGGCAAAGGATATGAACAGTTCACAACACATATACAGATAACAAGTACACAGACCGATGGGAGAAAGTATTCAATCTCATTTAAGAAAGGTAGATGAAGAAGCGCCTGGGTGGCTCAGTCAGTTAAGCATCCAACTCTTGGTTTCAGCTCAGGTCAAGATCTCATGGCTCGTGAGATTGAGCCCCATGTTGGGCTCTGCACTGACAGCGTGGAGCCTGCTTGGGATTCTCTCCCCTACTCTCTCTGCCCCTCCCCTGCTTGTGCTCACTTGCTCCTTCTAAAAATAAATAAATAAACTTAAAAAAAAATGTCGTACTGGAAAAGAATACTTAGTGACCCAGGAAGACACTCAGAATGTTTGCTTCATATGCTTAAGTGAAATCACAATTATAAAACAGAACGTATTAAAAAAATCTCATTTTTGGAAAACTACATATATCTGTATGCGAAGAGGATATAAAAATGTTAACAATGGTTTGAATGTGTGCTTACAGATTGTTTTTCAATGTCTCGGTGTACATTTTCCAAAATTCCCACATATAGAGTTACTTTTGTTATCTGGGAAAAAAAATGTTTTTAACTGGAGACACAAAATTCCCCTGTGTTTGGGCTGCCTATTGTCTACTTGGACGGAGCCCAAATCCTGTGCCTGATAGGCAAGGCCTGTCACAATCTGGCTCCTCCTTGGCTTCCTAGCCTGCTCTTCCTGACGGGAGTCCCACATTGGAGGCCTCCTGAGTCATGCGCGTGTCCACCAACAAGCCTTGTTGTTCTAAGCCTCTGCCCGCACAGCTCTGCCCCTCCTTCCTCTGCACCACACTCCCGGGATTGGTTAATTTCTCATTCTTCTAACTGGTCCGCCTGTCCTACTCCTGCTCTTTCAACTCCTCAAGCTCACCAAGTTCTCTGCTGCCTCGGGGCCTCTAGATCAACTATTTTTCTGCCTGGACAGGTCTCCACATGACCAGCTCCCTTTCATCTTTTCAGACCCTAAATGACACCTCTTCACTTGGCCTTCTCTGATCACTCTATCCCTAAGTAAGTTCTCTGTCTCAGAGCCCTGCTTGCTCCTCCTGAGCACTTACTACGAATAAAATTATTTTTATTTATTCGTTTACTTGGTCTCAGTGTGTCTGCCCCACTTGAGTGTAAGCTCAGGGAGGCGGGGGCTGTGACCCAGGGCCTCACAATTTAGCCGCACACAGTTGTCTGTGGAATGGACAGACAATGGAAAGACCAACTGTCCTGAAAAGCCTGCCTCCGTGTTCCTGTGGGACCTTGTATGCACATCTCTGCCAGCTTCTCCCCTCTCTAGTTTTCCAACACCAATGTGGTTGCTTCCTTACAGCTGCTCCCTGAAGTGGTCTGCAACTGCTCTGAGAGGAAGACGGGGTACGGTGTGCAGGCCTGGAACGCCACAGGCACTCACCAAGCATGCGCTCTGATTGAATGCACGAGTGGGGTTTCTGTGGGGTTTCAAGCGGGTCGAGGAACCCCTTCTGGGACTGAGCAATCACTACAACACAAGCAGATGATGAAACGCTGCCTGGGGGTCAGCCTCAGCTCACAGAAGGTCACCAAAAATTAGGCAGACACGTGGGGTTTGTGTCTATGAAAAGTTTTAACTGCATTAAAATTTTTTTTTAAGGTTTACTTATTTTTGAGGGAGAGAGAGAGAGAGAGAGAAAGGGGCAGAGGATCCAAAGCAGGCTTCGTGCTGACGGCAGAGAGCTGGATGTGGGGCTCAAACCTCTGAACCATGAGATCATGATCTGAGCCAAAGTCAGAAGCTTAACCAACTGAGCCACCCAAGCACCCCATTTTAAGTATATTTTTGAACAGATTTTAGCAACTAGTTAGCAACTAATTCTTGAGCTTCAAAAGAAAAAAAAAAGGCAGGGCAAATAGGGACTTTACAGTGTTTTTGAGTCTGTCAGAAAGTACATTACATAAATTCCTTAATCTGAAGAATTTATAGGTTCCTTGTGGAGCCTGATAATTGATGATGTTTCTTTGAAAATGTGCTCCCATTTAAAAAGAAAGTGGGGGGGGGACACCTGGGTGGCTCAGTCAGTTGAGAGTCCGACTTTGGCTCAGGTCATGATCTTACGGTTTGTGAGTTCAAGGCCCCCGTTGGGCTCTGTGCTGACAGCTCAGAGCCTGGAGCCTGCTTCGGATTCTGTGACTCCTTCTCTCTCTGCCCCTCCCCAACTTGTGCTCTGTCTCTCTATGTCTCTCAAAAAATAAATAAATGTAAAAAAAAAAATTAAAAAACAAAGTAAAATGAACTTCAGGGGCACTTGGGTGGCTCGGTCCATTAAGCGTCCGACTCTCACCTCAGGTTCATGAGTTCAAGCCCCACGTTAGGCTCAGCACCTGGTGTGAAGTCTACTTTAAAAAAAAAAAAATGAGGGGCGCCTGGTTGGCTCAGTCGGTTGAGCGTCCGACTTCAGCTGAGGTCATGATCTCACGGTCTGTGAGTTTGAGCCCCGCATCAGGCTCTGTGCTGATAGCTCGGAGCCTGGACCCTGCTTCGGAGTCTGTGACTCCCCCTCTCTCTCCTCTTCCCCCTCGCTCTCTCTCAAGAATAAATAAACATTAAACATTAAAAATAAATAAATAAAATGTGTTCCCAGAGACCCCAAATATTTTACAAATAGTGCAGGGAGTCACTCCAACTAAGCAGCTGATGAAGGACTGTCCAGTTTCACTCTGATGAGTGTACAGATGGTTAGTGACTCATGGGATAAAACATCAAGTCCAAGGTCTGAACAGTGCAGGTATCATTCAATGGGCTCACGTGATCCTTTCACTCACTGGCTTTAACCTACTCTGTAAAAGTGGGCCCAACCGAGATGCTCTGTTGCAGCTTGTGAGGGGTTGGCAAAGTTTTCCTGTGAAGGGCCAGGCAGTAAACATTTCAGCTTTGCAAGCCACACAGGCTGCCTTGTAACTAGTCGACTTGGTTGTTGCAGTGTGGACGCAATGAACGGACATGGTGGTGTTCCTATAAAATTTTATTTGTGGACAATGGATTTGAATTTTATAGAAACAGGTGTCACAAAATGTTTTCTTTCTTTTCATTTTTTTCCTCCAACTATTTAAAAATGCAAAATCATCTTGGTGGTTAGCCAGATTTGGCCTGTGGGCCACAGTTTGCTGACCTCAGGGTTAATTAAAAAAAAAAAATTAATGTTTGTTTATTTTTGAGAGAGAGAGAGAGAGAGAGAGTGCAAGTGGGGGAAGGGCAGAGAGAGAGGGAGACACAGAATCGGAAGCAGGCTCCAGGCTCTGATCCGTCAGCACAGAGCCCAATGTGGGGTTCGAATTCACAGACCGCAAGATCATGACCTGAGCTGGTCGGACGCTTAACCAACTGAGCCACCCAGGCGCCCCTGGGTTAATTTTTGACAGTTTATCTGTGTGGGCAGCTGTGGGACACTGAGATATAGGGCTCTGATCTCAAAGGACTTAGGTTCCAATACCCAAGTGCCCAGCCCTGACAGAAACAATTTATTTCTGAGTCCAACCAAACTAGAGTGATGTCAGGCACTAGACAGTTAACATTTAATTTGAGATGGAGTGACAAGGAAAAAAGACTTCACCCTTGGAAGTGGAGAGAGTTCTTTGAAGTTTGATTAAAAGTGATTTATACACACTTTATGGGAGCACATTATATTAGTGCTTTTTCACTGCAGGATAAACAGAAAATAAGTAATGGGCCACTCTCATCACATGCTCGCACCTGTGGTTCGAAACAGCCAACAAACACTCTCTATTCAAGGGCTCATTGTCAGATAACCACCGCTGACAGGAAGGCAGCCCAGAAATGTCTGCTCTTTTCAAGAGAAAAAAGCTTCCTCCGCAATTCTCACTGGTTTCTATAGAACGAATTCCCAGGGAGATGAGAGGAAATAGAGGTCATCTACAAGGTCCGTCTCCTCTGCCCCTCTCATTTTCTATTTTAAAATGTGCTTCCGTTCTAGATATTTCACGCCTCCTGCGCTGGGTGGTACCGGTACCTAACACGGTGGGGTAGCAGGGTCCAGAGCACAAGACGCAGAGGGTACAGACACTGGAGCCGTACTGCCTGGGCACATGTCCGTTACTAATTAGCTGTGATCTTGAGCAAGCTACTTAACCCCTCTGTGCCTCAGTTTCTTCAGCTATAAAATGGGGATAATAATAGCACCCACCTTCAGAGCTGTTGTGAGGCTTACATGCGTGAGCATATGCAGCACAGGGCTTTGAATAGAGCCTAGCATGGAAGAAGGATCGGGTGAGTGTTAACTCTGTTTAGTACTGTCTTCACGTGCTTACCAAGCACCGCATGCACGTGTAAGCACACACACAGGCTCACACAGTTTTAATCTGATCCTCAGCTTGCCGGGTATCACCCCCTTGTTATCGAGAATAACAAACTGAGGTTTACTGGCCCAAGACCAATCGGCTATGAGTCTTCTGTGAGCCAAAGTGTCCTTCAAGGGCTTCTAAATCACTGAATGGGATCTTAAATTTCCTTCCCTTTACCTACTGGGGAGGTTCCTTAGAGAAAAGGTTGTATAAAAAAATGTTCTGAAAAAAATCACATACCTGTAAGCCATATGCAGTAGGGATCGCAACTGTTTAAAGTTTATCTTCCCCGGGTTTTATTACCATTATCTTTTTCTCACATGTCATTATTTCCATCCTCATACTCTTCCTGCTATCTTAAGCTTCCTTCTCTTTTTACTGACTACCTATCTTCAGTTTCTGGGAATGTAAATAAATTATGTCCATTCCTAGCCCCAGAACTTTAAATGAAGGATTTCTTTTGTCACCTTCTGTATTTATCACTTCTGTGCTGTTGCAATGCGATGACCGAGCAGTCACCCTGTAGTAATCCTCCTTCAACTGCAAGAGTGTCTGCAACAAACTGAATGTTCCTGTTGTTAAAATATTAAACTATCTGGGGAAAAGCCTCATCCCTCCTTTATGCATAAGTATGGTAATTGATTCACATGGCCATGGTTGGCCAGCAGAGACATGGTTTCTAGTCTGTACACACTGCTGAGGCAAAGCCAAAGAGAAGAGTAGGGAAATTTGCTGCACATACGTTAGGGAGGGTTTGAATTAAAAAGAAATTTGAATACGCACAGACGTACGATAAATGATCCATATGTAAAGCTTTTACACATCAAGTTACAATTCTGACTCTCAAGATGAGCTGGCGGATCATTCAGAGGAAAGCTACATTAAACAATTTTTAAGTTTGTTTATTTACTTTGAAAGAAGTGGGGGAGGGGTAGAGAGGGAGGGAAAGAGAGAATCCCAAGCAGGCTCCGAGCTGTCAGCACAGAGCCCGATTCGGGGCTCAAACTCTCCGGTGGTGGGATCATGACCTGAGCAGGTCTGACTATAACGCGCAGCTGCTCAACTGACTGAGCCCCCCACGTAGAAAAGCTATGCTTTTGAAGATACTGACAAGCAAACTAGCATCATTGAGAGCCACTATTGCTAATTCAGTCTTGTAAGTTCTGCACTTTTCATGCTTTCATTTTTCCAACTTTTTTTTTCTTTCTAATTCCCAAATTTATGCATGTCCATTATAAAAATTTTGGAAAATGGGGAAAGTATAACAGAGTAGAAATAAAATTTTACTCATGACTATCTCACCATCCAGAGAGAGAATCATGGTTAATATTTTGACATAGTAACATGGTAATATTCATATTTTACATATCCTTCTACTAATTAACTTGTCAATAAAAAGTTAAAATTATTTTTTCTTTCAATTTCCCCTTGATTACCAAGCAATGGATGGTCACTGAAATAAAGCCAGAAAGCACAGAAAAGTTGAAAGAAGTATAAACTAAAGCACCAAGCATTGTCCACTGGGTATATTTTCTTCTACCCTTTCTTTTCATGACTTAAAAAATTTTTTTTAATGTTTATTTATTTATTTACCTATTTTTTTGAGAGAGAGAGAGGGGGAAAGTGAGCAAGGGACAGAGCAAAAGAGAGAGAGAGAGAGAGAGAATCCTGAGGGGCAGAGAGAGGGGAGGGAGAGAGAGAGAAGTGGGGCTTACTCGGGGCTCATGTTTTACCTGAAGCAAGGCTCAAACTCACCTGATGTGGGACTTGAACTCACAAACTGTGAGATCATGACCTGAGCTAAAAGTCAGATGCTTAGCAACAGAGTCACCCAGGTGCCCTAATGTTTATATATTTTTGAGAAAGACAGAGAGAGAGAAAGAGAGAGAGCTCACGCATGAGTGGGGGAGGGACAGAGAGACAGAGGGAGACACAGAATCTGAAGCAGGCTCCAGGCTCCAGCTGTCAGCAGAGCCTCACGTGAACCGTGAGATCATGAACCTGAGCTAAATTGGATGCTTAACCGATTGAGCCACCCAGGCGCCCCTATGACTTTTTTGAAAATGTTTTTTAGTGTTTATTTATTTTTGAGAGACAGAGAGACAGAGTGAGAGCAGGGGAGGGGCAGAGAGAGAGAGAGAGAGAGAGAGAGAGAGAGAGAGAGAGAGAAAGACAGTATCCAAAGCAGGCTGCAGGTCCGAACTGTCAGCACAGAGCCCGATGTGGGGCTCGAACGCATGAACCGTGAGATCATGATCTGAGCCGAAGTCAGACATTCAACCGACTGAGCCACCCAGGTGCCCCAACACACCTTTGATTACCGATGAAGTTGAAATGTTTTCAGATGTTTATGAACCATTTTGTTTTTTTCGAACTGTCCATCTTCTTTGCTGTATGAGGTATTTTTAAATACATAAATAATGAATTACTGGAGAGGAGGTTAATCTAAAGCTCGTAAGTATGAACCCCAGCCATTTACACGGGAGGAGCCAGAAGGTCAATCAGGTCTTTCTCTCTCCTCCCTGCCCTTCATGGCACGCAGTCAATCCCATCTTAAACTGCTATGTATCGATCTGAGCTGCTTAATATCTGATTTAATGTATTTAGTTTCATAAACCCTTTCTTGATTAAGTATGATGCTTATTTTGGTTTCCTGTTTTTCCTGGGCGCAAGGCCACATGGGAATGTGGGAGTAGCAGCAGCTAGTGAGATGGACCAACAACAGATTAAAATCTGCTTTGCTTTGCTTTATCTGTAAGAATCTGGAAGTCAACTTGCTGCCTCCAGCCTGCCCACTGACGACAAGTGGACTGTTGGGAGAAGCCCCTCCCATGTTAACAGTGGCGGCTTCCAATGACCCACGTGGAGTCCTCGCCACTGTGGGCCGTGCAGCTCTTGCGTGGGGGCTGTGAGCGGAGCCCAAGCACAAAATGAGTGGGTCCTCGCACCTCTCCCGTTTCTTTACCTTCACGATTTGGCCACAGTGGGCTCAGAAGGGGGCTATCAAGTAGCAGGTAGCTTTTTCTTTGTTTTTTTAAAAAACTTTTAAAAAATGTTTATTTTTGATAGAGGGAGAGAGTGAGCGTGTAAGCACAGGCAGGGGAGCAGCAGAGAGAGAGGGAGACACAGAATCTGGAGCAGGGTCCAGGCTCTGAGCTGTCGGCACAGAGCCCGACGCGGGGCTCGAACCCAGGAACTCACGAACGGCGTGATCATGATCTGAGCCAAAGTCATACGCTCAACCGCCTGAGCCACCCAGGCGCCCCGGCAAGGTAGATTTTTCTTAACCTGCGCTCTGAAGATTCTAATTACTCACACAAACCTGGATATGAAGCTGACATCAGCTTCCTTCAGAGTCACTTAGAAAATCTCGGTCAGCCTGAGTCCCTTCCCTTTCTGAGCTGACACCCTATACTTAGCAATTACAGTTAAGTGGCCACGCAGGCAGTGCTGTGGTGCAGGAACACGCCAGGGTGAATTACACACCCTCCCTCCCGTCTAACCAGAGCCTACTGACTACCTGCTTCCTTCTTTCCCTCCTTGGATATTTATTTAGTGCTTCTTGTGTTAGGTGCAGTGGATGACCCAAATACATGCACGGCATATCCCCTGCTCTCAGTGAGCTTGTAGTGCAGTGGGGGAGACACACGAGGCCTACGGCTAACTATAAAATGAGAGGGAAAGTGACAATGACCGCAAGAGATAACGAAGAAAAAGCCACAGAGGCCCTTCCATGTATCCCACTTTCAGGCCTTTCCCTGAGGAGCCATCAGAGACTCAAAGCCATGGACACTGCCAAAAGCACTGAGCGAAAGCACAGTAGTGAATCCCAAGGCCCGTGGCATTGCTGTCACACTTATACAGTGATATGTGATCACTCTAGAGACAACATACCCCCCAATCTCACAATTACCCTTGATGGGAGGTATCCCTTCCTACTTCATAATGTGTAGAAACTAGAAATAATTTCATTAGCCAGAAAATACACTCATGTGCTAAACCTGTTCCTTAAAGAGGAGATTCTTCTTTCTAGCAACAGAGGGCATCTTGGTAGTGTCCACGTTTACGGCGTAGCTCCCAGGTCTGTGCCCCTGAAACTGTGTCCCCAGCCGGGCCCTGGACACCTGACCACAGGGAGCAGTGGCCGACATTCTGTAATCTGTTCCACCCTTAGCTCTCGAACCTCTGCCTTGCCGCCGCTGCCCCTGAGAGCAGCTGTCCTTTACCTGCCCAGCAGCCCTCTGGTTGTTGTGGACATCGACCTATTCAGGACCAACCTGAGCTAGAATGTGGCCATCAGGAGACACTCTCACCTAAGGACTCTGTTACCGGTGATATCGGAACAGGGAACCCAGAGTTGAGGGTCAATTCCATGCACCTGCTCTGGTGTGTTTCTAACTAAGATCAAACACATTCAGTGCATAGAAGTCCTTTCATAGCTTCCCAAATAAATACTCATTTAATACGTAATTACTGAGCCTCCAGAATGTAGACACAGTCCTTCTCGTGGAACTCACCACAACTTCCTGAAAGGGACAGATGCACCCCTTCCTTGAGAAAGTAAAGGCAGCCGGTGTGGCTCTGCAGGTGAGTGACAAGAGCAGAAGGTACAGCTGCTGGCCTTTTATATAACATACCTAACAGGGTGAAACTACCGAGGAGACAGAAGGTTCTCAGTGAGGCTAAGGGACACTGAGAATGGGCCACGAATGGAGGGGGGTGGGCCGACAGAAGTTAATAAATTAAGAAGCAAATGAAGAAGGAAGACGTGAATCTGGGTGTTTGTCTAAGCATCCTGAAGACAGGAACCTTGTTTATCTTGTTCCTGGCTGCACCCCTGGTGCAGAGAACCCTGCTCAGCAAGCAACAGGTGCTCAAAAGATACATTTTAAGCGAATGACTGTTGGGACAGTAAGAATCATGATGACAATAATAAGGAAATTGGCCACTATCAACTGAGCACCTACCCTGTGCCACACCTGTGCCAGGTGCTTGGCCAGACTAACCTGAATCCAACAACATGCGAAGCTGGCATTGTTCTCCTCGCTTCACTGATGAGGAATCGAGGAATTAGGAGGTAGACAGAGGTTCATAAAGCACCCAAGGTCTCTTGTGCACAGATGGACTTAAATGCATACCAGTGTCTGTCCGGAGCCTGTGTTTTCCCTGCTGTGTCACTGCTTCTCAAGCATGAATGTACTAGTAACTCAGGCCCTGGGCCCTTCCAGATGACTGGGCCACTGTGGGGTCTCCTGCTGTCATCATGCTTAGTCATCAAGCCCAAGCAGCTCCACGGGAAGGAAGCGCAGGTGCGCCACAAGTGGGCCAGCACGGGTGCACACCTATGAAGCATGTTGACTGAAAGCGCCTTGTGTATCGAGGCCTGCTTGGCCCAGTGGTGCGAACGAGGCCACTGTGACAGCTTCCGTCTCCATGTCCAGTGAACTCATTTCCGTGGCTTAGAGATACACCTGGTCCGAGGCAGCCATGTGAGAGATGCATTTACTAGTTTCAGAAAAGGTGGCTGTGAACCGTGGGTGGCTCAGTAAAACTGGTTGGTGACACTAGGAAAGCAATCCAAGCATGTCGCAATAATGGCCCGCAGCAGCTTCCCAGGACAAGACCATGCCACCTTCTAACCCAAACTTGGGTGATCAGAGCTCCTCGACCTCACTAAGATCTTTTCTTCAAAAAAAAACCATTAAAAATTCTCCCCTTAAGGCTTTCTCAGAACCTTCTCCCCATCTCTGTTTTTTTTTTAAAGGCAGGTTGATAAGGTACATAGCTACTATTATTTCTGAAAATTACTAAGACCTTAAAAGACTAGGGCCACATTCAGAATATCTATGCAACTTTCATCCTGTTCAGAAAATTACAATTGGGCACAGAGGTATTCTTAGAACCAGCACTTAAGCAAGTTTGTGTTTAGAATATGGTTAGAATATAGTTTGTTTTCAAGGCAAGTGGTTGCTAAATCTCCTTCCCTCTCGGGGCGCCTGGGTGGCGCAGTCAGTTGAGTGTCTGACTTCAGCCAGGTCACGATCTCGCAGTCCGTGAGTTCGAGCCCCGCGTCGGGCTCTGGGCTGATGGCTCAGAGCCTGGAGCCTGTTTCCGATTCTGTGTCTCCCTCTCTCTCTGCCCCTCCCCCGTTCATGCTCTGTCTCTCTCTGTCCCAAAAATAAATAAACGTTGAAAAAAAAAAAAAATCTCCTTCCCTCTCTGTGAGAGTCTTCTCTGCCTCTAGACTCTTCCGTCTACAAATTGTCATCTTCATGGCATAGAGCTGTCTTTCCAGAACACAAGTCTGATTAGTTCGCTCGCTTTATACAACCTACCAACTTCTTCTATATAGTATATGTCAGGTGGCTATGGGATTTATCATCTGTCTGGGCCACTCCTGAGAGTTAAAGGGACAGCTCTATCAATTATTATGTTGGGGCAACAGGCCTAACCAGGCCTGTCCCTGGCAAGCGAGGATCTATGGTCATCCCACAAAGAAGGTGCCTGTCAGCTCTCCCTGACCCTTCCCCACCCACACCAGCTTCCCAGAGGTACCTGCCCTTCCTGCACTTCCCAGAAGCACACCTCAGCTCTGGTTAACTTCTCTGCTGGATGAGTGAGTGTTCCTGCTCCCAGACCAGCTCCCAGAACAGCTTCACACATTCTCCGAGGCAGAGGTTGGTGGGGGGGGGGGAGGAGGCATGCAGTTTTAATAAGCCTTTCCTGGATTATCAGTATTTGTATTTATACACACTTCCCTCTCTAGGTTGTGAGCTCCTAAAGGTCAGGGGACTGAAATCACCCTGTGGATACCCCCAGTGTATAAAGAAGGGTGTTTCATCTGTCTTAGGTGCTCAGTGAATGTTAGCTGATAATGAATGAACAAATTCCATGACTAGAGAATGTTGCCTTTCCAATAAATACAGAGTTCTGGGTTATAAATAAATGTTTATGACTATCGTGTTTTATTAAGAGTCACCGACTGTCTGGCTATCATGGAAACTTCAGTCAATTTCCACATACGTGAGTGTATGGAAAAATAGTATATGAGTAATTTGTTTTCTCGGTGGTGAAGACGGTAACAGGCATATTTCATTTCCATTGTTCACTGGGGATCGTATTGCTCTGGGCCAAAATGCTGAACCTGCCGAGTGGTGACTAATGTCAGAAGTGCTCTGAGTTGTGTTGGGCCCAAGGGCTCCTAGCCTTTAACTCACATGTGGTGCTCTCAGACCCGCGACAAATTGCGGATCACTGTTTGCTACAGAGAAGACACGGTGTGAATTCTTGTGTGGCCCTTCCCTATCCAACCTGTTTCTTACAGGGGTGAACACCCAAGAGAAGTGGAAGGAAACTCCCCGAAGAAGACTGAAAAATGTCACCTCCCACGGGGTGAGCAATGGAGTACACACCCAGCAGTGTGAATTCCCTGTCTCAGTCATGTTTTCCCTCTCCCAAAGCCTTAATCTTGAAGTGATGAGCAATGATTGGTAAACTCTTAAATCTAGAGAAATCTGCACTTCCAGTTACTTTACAGAGTGAAGAAGAAAATGCCCCTCAGTAGTCATCCCCTATGACAGCTTTTTGACTGGCGTTGATCCTTGGCACACCTAACTGCATATAGTAGAGAGGCAGAGAGTAAGATCCGTGAATAAAGGAGACATGAAAGTGTCACAGGTGAGTCACTAGGTGGTGGTGGCTGTTCCCACAGCCCCTGAGAACCAGAAGAAACCACAGCACAGGGAATTTTGGTTTAGAAACAGGACAAAATTTCCTGAGTGGGATGTTTAAGATCATTAAATAAATCACCAAGGGAGCTGGAGGTCCTTTAAAACAGAGCAGTTACCAAGCAGTCAGGGATGAGTTCTGTTTAAACCTGACCACTGCCTTGAACTCATGGGGATCATTAAGCTCTTCCCAAACCCACAGTCTCTCACGATACTCCATTAACTGCCAGCGAAAGATGAGCAGAACTCAGAACCAGAGGGGCCTCAAGAGGTCGTCTGACTGGCTCTCGTCAACCAGTATTTTTAGGGTTCACTAAGGACAAAAAGCAGTAATACCTGGAGGTGCCATCATTTCACCTGTCTCTGACAGTCAAGAACTTGTCCTAATGTTGAGTCAAACTTTCTTGGTTGTAAGATGGGGACAAGACATGTAAACACTTATCCACAATAAGCTAAGATCATCGCACTTTCTCAGGCTTTTCTAGGCTCCTCATGCTTCCAAAGCCATTGCTGGAAAGTTCAAGAAAATCTAAAAGACTGGGTGAAATCTGACTTTGACATGACTGCTCTGTACCCAGGTGGATTCTACAATGCCAAGTTTTGGGGTCTGAGGTATTAAATATTAAAAATTTTTTGTTTTAATGTTTTTATTTTGAGAATAAAATATTTTTATTTATGAGAGAGAGAGAGAGAGAGAGAGAGAGAGAGAAAGAGCACGAGTGAGGTAGGGACAGAGAGAGAGGGAGACACAGAGACCAGGCTCCAGGCTCTGAGCTGTCAGCACAGAGCCCAATGCGGGGCTCGAACTCATGGACTGTCAGATCATGACCTGAGCCGCAGTAGGACACTCAACCAACTGAACCACTCAGGTGCCCCACTATTGAGGAGTTAGGGATGGAACATGGATGGAATTTTTACACATTTCTGCTCCACACACACACACACACACACACACACACACACACACTCTCTCTCTCTCTCTCTCTCTCTCTCTCTCTCAGCCATAGCTAAGCTTCCAAGAACGCAAGCCACAGGGGGCACAGCTCTGTTGCTGGGGAGGTAAGGGAAAGAAGTAACATACTTTTTACCCCAGGCTCCAGGGAGGACAGCGTCTGGGAGATGGAAGGTGGGGCAGAAGGAGAATCAGAAGTCACAGCAGTAAACAGGCTGAGAGGATGGAGGGAAAAGGGAATAAAAACACACAGAAGAACTTCTCCTGAAAGTAACCCCAACCACTTGGAGGAGGCCTTGGAAGGATCTTGCTCCTGCTCCTGCTACAGTAGGTGAGTCGGCAGGACGCGTGCTAGCTGGGATGGAGAATGAACGCAAAGGGGTGGGAGGGGGTAGGGACCTGCTGGGAAGGTAGGTCATTGCCAATGAACTGACCACAGGTTTCTAGCTAAAACATACACTTGCAGCCCCCACCCAGCCCTCCCTCAGCTGTCACCTTCTCAGTTAGCACCTATCCCTATGGCTGCCGTCCTTCTGACTGGCTCCTTCAGCAAGCCTTTCTTCCTTGCCTGGAGCTCTCCGTTCCATCAAGGTTGCCAAATGGCCTAGAAAAACCGCAGAGGCTGGTAGAGACTGGGGTGGTTCTCTAGAAGGCGAAAGAGGACAGGGAATTTTTTTTTATGTTTATTTATGTTTGAGAGAGCAGGGGTGGGGGAGGGGCAGAGAGAGAGGGAGACACAGAATCCAAAGCAAGACCCAGGCTATGAGCTTTCAGCACAGAGCCTGACGTGGGGCTCGAACTCACGTGAGATAAAGACCTGAGCCAAAGTCGGACGCTTAACCGACTGAGCTACCCAGGCACCCCTAAATGCAAATTAAATTAAAAAAATGTTTATTTATTTTAAGGGAGAGACAAAGAGCCTGAGTGCAAGTGGGGGACGGACGGAGAGGGATGGAGAGAGTGAATCCCAATCCCAAGCTGACAGCACAGAACCCAACGAGGGGTTCGAACCCATGAAACTGTGAGATCACGATCTGAGCCGAAACCAAGAGTCGGTCGCCTACCTGATTGAGCCACCCAGGAGCCTCTCAAATTAAATTAAATTAGAAATGTTCAAACTCCTACAGGTCAAGAAAGGAACTGACAACTAACCTTTTCTTTTGCCACCTGCTGGCACATTTTAACGTGGAAAATTCTTGGTATTATTTTGACAAAATAAGACTTTTAACATCCTCCCCCCACCAACCTACCACCGTTCAATTAATTTGGGGGAATCAAAAAGCACTTCCATTCCACATGCAGAAAATCCGACGCTGTTGAAGTGACTGAAATCATTACCCTTTTATTCTTTAACAAAGTAACCCACGCGGAGGACTGGAAAAACCCCACAAAACTAAAAGCAACGGTCCCTTGACCTGCTGCTCCTTTCTTTGGTACTTGTTTCAAATCGCTTCTATTTCTAGTTCTTCAATCACTGAATAATATGCTTAGGCTGTTCTTTCTGACTTTATCAGGTTTAGACGTTAGCTTCTGTCTTCCTTTCATGGCAGATCTGCATTTCTATCACTAGGAAGCCCCTCTCTCCTCCTCATCGATACCTTCATCAATACAGCTCTATCACTCTTGATCATCTTTATTACTTTAAATAACAGATGCATCCTTCTCACTTCATTCTGTCAAGAAACCATTTCTTTCTGGCTCACCATGTGAAGTAAGGATATCGGCATCCAGCTCCTTTTAGCGCTTCTGGCTTCCCTCCAGTTCCTGCCTCCTGTCAGCTCTACTTTCATATGCTTGGGGGCTGAGAAGGATGCTTCTTTTGTGACATCTCCCGTCATGGGCTCTTGACTGTACCTCCAAAAGGTGCTTCTGTCTCAGACACCCCTCTCTCAGTCAGTGCTACCCCAGCTACCAGGGGCTCCGGCCAGGTATCAGTCCTGTGGTCCCCTTCCGTCTCACGTGAGCCCTGTCATTCTCACTGTGTCCACTGCCAACATGCTAGTGCAGGTGACCACCTTTGATGTTCCGGACCAGCCATGCCCTTGTCCCTGCTACAGTCCATCCTCTACAAAATGGCCGGGGTGATTTTCTTTCCTGAAACATAAATCAGCTCACATTGCTCCCCTTGCTAAAAAAATAGTCTCTCTCCCTGCAACCCCCTCACTGTTGCCCATAAGGCCTTAAGTGATCGGCCCTGGGCTATCTCTAACTTCCATTCCCTGCCCTCCCCCCTCAGGCACACTGCTCCAGCAGGACTGGCCCTTATCTTTTGACCATCACAGAGAATTCCAGTTTTAGGAAGTTTGCTCCTGCTTGGGAGAACCCCCGGTCTTTTCCCTGTCATTATTTAAATCCTAACTGGAGCATCCCTCCTTCTGAGAGGTCTTTCATGACAGCAGAGAAACCTCCTGACCCCAGCTATGCTCTATCATCATGTTATGCTTCTTCTTCATGGACTCGAGGCATTATTTTACTGATTTATGTGTGTTTATTGTTTACCTCCCTTCCTAGAATGTGAGTGCTGAGGGCTACTTTGTTCACTGCCTGCATCCTGGTCACCTAGAGGAGTGCGCCTGGAATATAAAAAGCATTAAAAAGATTCATTATTACCAACTCGTGTTTTGGTAGGGTCTCTATGCTTTGTGTAAGATTAAGTTCAAAAGCTGGAAATCAAGCAGTGTTTTATTATTGCAACCATGTATTATTCATTACTTAATGGAGTGCGTAAGTAATGTCCCCAAATACATTCTCTCTTAAACTCCACCCCCCCCCCATTTACAAACTGCCTTTTCTCTTTCATGATCTAGTTTTTACGGTTAGATAAAACCCTCTGAATCCCCCTTTCCCTAGGTACCATTCATTGAAGTCCTCTACCTCCTTGCTCTGAGCTACACTGATTCCACACCTGCCACTTGGACTTTATTTCCCTCGTGATTTGGACCTACTACCTCTCGGCTCTCATCTCTTCTTGCTTCTTCTTTTATTACCGTAGTTTGTTGGAATACATCTTCAGAACATTTCCTAAGAAAGGGTGTATGAAAAGTCTCTGTTTGTCCGATTGTGCTGTTTCCCTTTCTCACCTTTTCCTTTCTTTTTCTTTATTAAAGATTTTTTTTTTTTTTTAAGTAATGCCTACACCCTACCTGGGGCTCGAACTCACAGCCCTGAGATCAAGGGTCCCAGGGTCACAAGGGTCTACTGACTGAGCCAGCCAGGTGCCCCCTGTTTTCTTTCTTTCTTTGCTTGCTTGCTTGCTTCCTTCCTTCCAACTTCACACTGGACTGACACTTCCCTGCTGGGTAAAGAATTATCTGGTTTGACAACACTTTCTCCTCAGGGCTTTAAAGACAATTTTCCATTGCCTTTTGGCACTCACTATAAGGGGAGAGAATTCACATGTCCACACTTTTAGGTATAATTCCAGTCTCAATGAAGATTTCGCACAAAAGATGTTTACAGTAGACAGAGGGAACACAATTGTATCAGTCCTGGCAAGGAATGGTTGCTCAGACTGGTGCATACAAGACAAAATTACGTCAGGTTAGCAAATTTAACTGACTCTGTTTGAGTTATAGTATGTTAAGCAAATAAACTCAGTTTGATTCCTTCCAAATGTAGGCGCTGCGTCTACACATTGTTCTCTTGATCAGGCTACCTACCGTCCTGCGTCGTTCCTAATACTTTTCTTAGCAAGCCTCTTCTTTCCAGTACTCCCAGTTCACTTTCATGGCCTTTGGCCCAAGTGCAACTGCTTTTCGTTACCCATTTGCACACTTGGTGTGGTAAGGAACGGGGTCTGGCTTACTGCTGTATCTCTGGCACCTAACTAACCTAGACAAGGCCTGGCATTTTTGAGCCGGGGCTCATTGTCATAGGCTGGTTGAAATGAAAGCAAAGGCATACAAGGTGAGCTGCTGTTGAAGCCCAGAGAAAGTCAAGACGCTTACCCTTCTCGAGCTTTTTAGGCCCCTGGTCCTAACATAAAGGCAGTGGCTCTGAGAGATCACGAGCTTTGGAGTTGGAGAACTTGAATCTGACTCTGCTTTGCCACTTATCAGCTGTGTCATCTTGGGTAAATCATTTATATGTTCTGCTTTTATTTATTTTTAAATTTTAATTCATTTATGTGTTTGGAACCCCACTTTCTTCCTGTAAAATGGGGGTAAGTACATCTACTTTGTTGTAGAGGAACTTTGAGGATTAAATCACATACTTTATATAAACTGGCACAATAGTAGGATCTTTTAAAAAAATTTTTTTTAATGTTTATTTATTTTTGAGAGAGACAGAGACAGAATGCGAGTGGGTTAGGGGCAGAGAGAGAGGGAGACACAGAATTGGAAGCAGGCTCCAGGCTCCGAGCCGTCAGCACAGAGCCCGACGCGGGGCGCAAACTCATGAGCCGTGAGATCATGACCTGAGCCAAAGTTGGACGCTGAACCGACTGAGCCACCCAGGTGCCCCCACAATAGTAGGATCTTAAGAAGCAGTTGTTGCTATTATTGATACAAATAAAAGCCATAAAAAGTGGACACATAGAAATCAAGCCTAAAGCACTAATTTGGATGAAAAATCCAGTCCACATTCTGTGAAATAAGACTAAGCATGACAAAAATATTCTAGAGTAAAACTGAAATAATTAACAAGTATCTAAATGATCTGAGGTTCCTTTCGGTCCAGACCAAATGTCCTTCATGTTTCCTGTGGCTCTGCCCCTACCGCCATCGACTGATCTGGTCTATATAGCTCCGTCCATTAAAAAATCATTAGGCAGAAGCCTCAAGCTACCAAGTCTTACATTCGATTTCTTTTGTATCCTTTTACTTAGTGATGAACATTTTGAGTAAAAGGTAGAAATTAATAAGGTGTTATTATAAGTTTTACATTTATAATATGCTTTGATTACACAAGATTAAATATACATGTGGTGTGACTGCATACAACACGGGAAGTGACTGTTGGGGTGATTTACGGATATCGACCTCATTATTTTAGTCCTACTGGATGTGGTGAGTGCTCTGTCTGCCCAGGGGCTTCCTCTTTCCATCCCATTCCCTCCAGGTGGTCTTCCCTCTATTACCTTTTGAGGGTTCCTGTTCCTTTCCTTTGGAGCTTGCCCAGATGGCTGCCCCTTGGGGAGATGACAGCTAGCCTGAAGGATCCGGAATGAACTCATCACACAGACTGGAGGATTCCCAGGCCGCCTCTCTGCTCAACTACCCCGAGTGGCAGCCAGCCCAGAGTGTGTTCATGTACCCACAGCAATGGAAAAGAGAAGAGGACTTTTGAAAAGGTAGGTTCCTGTTGTGCTTAACCTCAAGGAAGCGTCGTTTTATTTTGGTTTGTGGTCAATCAATGCCCTCCCCTGAGAGACGCGGCAACAGGGGAGGTGCAGAAACAAGGCAGGCAGGAACCTCAAAGCCACAAAAAGCCTTACATTTGATTCCTTTTTGCCTACTAAAGGGAATCCACTAATAGAATAAGAGAACAAAACTGCAATACACTTAGCTTGCTGCCAGGTAGATCAGGGGTGAGGCAAGGAGAAGGAAGAGGAAGCATGTCAAGCATCTGTTTTCTCAAATGTGCAAGACAAAGAACAGCATGGAATCGGCAAGCTTGCCACTCTGCCCTATTTGCTATTTGGGTTCCAAGGACTGGAACTGATGGCAAAGTTTTGAAGCTTTATATTTAAAGGAACGTGGGTCCCCTGACCCTCTTACCCCTCTGTCCAGGATGGACACAACACAGGACAGCAGCTTTAGGAATCTGCATTAGCCACCTGCCAAGGCTTCCTGAGGACAATGTGATGTTCTAACTCTAATCTTTTATATAATAAAGGTGGAAGAGATTTCTCAATGGTACAAAACTCTAAAGAAAATTCGGTAACACATATCAAAGACACCTCACACCTTGTTCAGGATATCAAAATCACTTATCGGACTAAATATGGTGGTAGTCCATGTGCCTAAGAAGTGTGCTTCTACAAGTTAGTATCCGTATTTTCTCAATCTGATAAACATCAGCTTTGATTTATTACTGCTGCTCCTTTAAAAAGAGTCAGTGACTCAGAGCGGAGATAATGTGCAGTATCTAATAGTTAATCAAGACTTGTCAGGTGCTCGGATGTTTATTTTATACCTTTCATTTTGCCAAAGGTGTCCTTTCAGGTTTGAGTTCTGTTCTTCTGAACAGATGGCTATCATGTAACTAACAATGCTGAGTTTATTTACCAAGGATTTGTGGTCTAGTCACAAAAAAGTGAATATGATTGACCTTCCACTGGTGACAGGTGAAAACTGAGCCTAAATAAGAGGCCAGCAGATGGAACTTTGAACATTCAGAAAGAGGTTTCAAAGAGACCCTAGAGTCAGTTGTTAGAATGCTTCGGTTTATAAAACATAAGAAATGCTTGGCAGAAATTGTATATAAGAAGGTAACAGAATATGGCTTTGAAATTTCGTATACATAAAATAAGTTACTTGGTGAAAATATTTCCCTTTGTTAGTGGTCCTAAGTTCTTTTTTCAACCACATGAGAGGTCCAATAAGCTGCTATCAAATGACAGGCGGTTCCACGGGTAGTGAGTCTCAAGGCTATCAGAATCCCTGTGTGCACAGGGTTTAAGAACTGCACCCTGGTCTTCTCAGGACCCCCAACTACTTCCCAATGACAGAATTACTGCTTTTATGGCCAGCAGAGTAACAACTGTAGAACTTTGCTCACCCGGGAATCGGGATTAGCCAGCTGAGTTTAGAACACATCTGCAACTGGTTTCAGGGTCTTACACCACACACGGCGGGAACTGGTCTTTTTGAAAATGTATGGTACAAAAAAATTAAACTTTTGAGTTTAAAACCATAGAATTTCACATAGAAAGAGAAGGTAATATTTTAAAGATCAGACTATACTTCCATTCAATCTTATTATTATTTTTTAATAACTTGGCTTTTGCCCCCAGTGCTTTACTAATGGCACTTCCAAAGGCCACCAAGTCAAATGGACTTTTCTGGGGCTTAATCCCCTTTGCTGGTGAGGCATCTGGCCATGTTGCTCCTCTTCTTTCCAAGATATGACTTCACCCAAGCCTCCTTCTATCCTGCTGACCTCCCACCCATGACACCCAGGAGTTGCCTCGGGTTCCAACCTGGTCCCTCTCTTCAGTCTACATGTTCTCCTTGGTGACTTCTTCCAGCTTTGGCATCAGTTCAAACTCATTAAACTGCCTTCCAGTCTTTGATGATCTGGTCATTCTTCCACACCTTTCTGGTAGTATTTCTTTTCTTTTTAAATGTTTATTTATTTATTTTGAGAGAGGGGGAGAGAGGGAGAGAGGGAGAGAGGGGGGAGAGAAGGCTGGAGAGAGAGAGAGAGAGAGAGAGAGAGAGAGAGAGAGAGAATGAATATATATCCCAAGCAGGCTCTGGGCTTTGAGCATGGAACCCGACTCGGGGCTCGATCTCAAGAACTGTGAGATCATGACCTGAGCTGAAATCAAGAGTCAGAGTCATGACTGAGCTCCCCCAGGAGCACCCTTTCTGCTAGTGTTTCTTGCCACTCCCATCCACACAGCCTCTCACGCCGCCACACGGGACTACTTCTCACTGTTCTCAGACAGGACCCACGTGCTTTCAAATATTTCCTTTATGGCTTTGTTTATGCTTTCTTCTACCCAAAATACACTGCCCCATCTCATCTGCACATCCCTCCCTAGGCCCCAGATCCCAGGCCCACGTTTGTTAACTGTGTTATTGACATATCACTGATATAAGATAAACTCCACATATTTCAAGTATGTAACCTGACTAGTTTTGAGGTGTGTGTATACCTGTGAAAGTATCACCACACTCAACATACCCATCACCTCCAAAAAAAGTTTTCCAGTGCTCCTTTGCAATCCTGTCTTCCTGCCCCTCCCCGCTCACTCTCTTTTCCTAAACAACCACTAATCTGGTTCCTGTTACTATAATTTGTATTTCCTAGATTTTATATCAATGAAGTCATAGTATGTACACTTTTCAGGTGGACTTCTTTCACCAAGCATTTGTTTTGAAATGAATTTTGAAATTCACCCATGCGGTAGTGTGGTTGCACAGTTCATGTTTTTCATTTCTGAGTAGGGGTCGCCTAGATGGACCACACTTTACTTATCCATTCACCTGCTAATGGACGTTTGGATTGTTCCTTGGTATTTGGTTGCTACAAATAAAGCTGCTGTGAACACTTGTGTGTAAGTCTTTACGTGGACATTTGCTTTCATTTCTCTTGGTTAAATACCTCACAGTGGCATGACTTGAAATACATGGCAGGCATGTGTTTAAACTAAAAAAAAACACACTGCCAAATTATTTCCCAAAGTGATACAATAAAGGTGACAATATAAATTATTCAATTAATACAAATTTCCCAAATGGACAGTACAGTTATCCAAAAATTGTTCAATAGCACCAAATCCTATCTTAGGGAGAAAGCATTCAGTCTTTCATTATTAAATACAGTAGCTTTAGATTTTTCATAGATGCCCTTTATCAGATTAAGGAAGTTACTTCTATTGTTAGTTGGCTGGAGTTTTTATCAGAAATGAATGTTGAATCTTGTCAAGTGCTTTTTCTGCATCTACTGAAATATCTGACGGCTTTTCCTTTTAGTTTTATTTATATGGTAAATTACATACATTGATTTTTACATCTCCATTTCCAATGAATACTGCTTTAGTTGTCTTTCCTTATCATATTTGCTTCTGGTTTTGGTATCAGGGTAAGGCTGGCCTCAGAGGATGAGTTGGGAAGTATCCCCTCAATTTTCTGGAAGAGTCTGTACCGAACTTGTATAATTTCTTTCATAAGAATATAGAATTCACACCGGTGAAGCCATCTGGACTTGGAGTTTTCTTTGTGGGAAAGTTTTAATTACTAATTTAACTTCTTTAAGAGGCACAGAACTATTCTGGTTATTTATTTCCTCTTGTGTGACCTTGGGAAGTTTGCTCCTTGCAAGGAATTTGTCCATAAGTCATCAGACTTACGGGCATAAAATATTAATAAAGATATTCCTGGTTATCTTTTTAATATCTACAGAATCAGCATGCATGTCTCATCTTGGTATTGGTAATTAGTGTCTTCGGTTCTTCCTCATTACCTGACTAGATGCTTATCAATTTTATTTTGGTCTCATTGATATTTGCTCTTGTTTTTCTGTTTTCTGTCTCATTGATTTCGGCTCTGATCTTTATTATTGTGTTTCTTCTGTTTGCTTTGGTCTAATTCGCTCTTATTTTTTCTAGTTACTTGAAATGGAAGCTGAGGTTACTTATTTGAGAACTTTCTTCTTTTCTATTCTAGGTATTTAGTGCTATAAATTTCCACCTGAGTGTTCTTTGAGCAGCATTACACAAATGTTGATATGCTGTGTTTTTATCTTAATGCAGTTCAAAATGCTTTCTATCCGTCCTTTTAATTACCTCTTTCACCCCTGGGTTACTTTGAAGTGTGTTATTTAGCTTCCAATTATTTAGGGATTTAGCAGAGATCTTTTTGTTATTATTTCATTATGGCTGGGATCTATGAATCCATTATATTAATTGTGACCTGTGTCATGGTCCAGACAGAATGCAGTCTATCTTGGGAGATATGTCTGGAAAGAATGTGGGTTCTGATGCTGTTAGGCAGAATGCTCTATAAATGCTAATTAGGACAATTTGGTTGATAGTGTTCTTCAGGTTTTCTATATGCTTTCTGTTGATTTGTTCTATCAGTTATTGAGAGAGGGGTATTGAACTTGGATTTGTCCATTTTTCCCTGCAGTTCTACCAGTTTTTGCTCCCTGTATTTTGAAACTCTTATTAGAGGCATAAACATTTAGGTTTGTTATATTCTCTTCAGGAATTGACCCAATATTACTTTGTTACTGCTATTTTTTAAACTGATAATTGTCTTTTAAAAAGAATTAAATAACAAGGAAAGAATCTGATAGTATTTACTCATGTAGCACTTATTTCTAATGACCTTTATTCATTTGTGGAGATCTATATTTCCATGTGCTATATATAATTTATTTATTTTTTATTTTAGAGAGAAAGAGTGAGAGCAGGGGAGAGGGGCAGGAGAGAGAGAGAGAGAGAGAGAGAGAGAGAGAGAGAGAAAACAGAATCCATGCCAGTGTGGAGCCAGATACTGGGCTTGATCCCAGGACTCTGGGATCATGACCTGACCTGAAATCAAGAGTCAGATGTTCAACCAACTGAGTCACCCAGGTGGTCCAAACCTTTTTTTTTTTTAAGTTTTTTTTTTTTTTTTGAGAGAGTGAGAGTGAGAGGAAGTGAGAGAGAGAGTGAGAGAATATTTATTAATGTATGGGGGAGGGGCCGAGAGAGAAGGAGACAGAGAATCCCAAGCAGGCTCCCCACTAGCAGCACAGAGCCCTACGTGGGGCTCAAACTCACAAACTGTGAGATCATGACTAAGAGTCAGATGCTTAACCTGTTGAGCCACCCAGGTGCCCTCCATGTGCTCTATTTTTATTCTGCCTAATGGACAAAGTCTTCAATTCATCTTCATTTTGAAAGGTAGTATTGCTCGGTATAGAATTGTAAGTTGACAGTTTTTTCCATTGGTATTTCCATTGGAAAGATGTTGTTCTGGGGTGTGTGGCTGGCTCAGTTGGTAGATCATGCAACTCTTAATCTCAGGGTCATGGGTTTGAGCCCCATATTGGGTGTAGAGATTACTGAAAAAATAAACTTAAAAACCAAGAAGATGCTGTTCCATTGTTTTCTCGCTTTCATTGTAACCAATGAGAAATCTGCGATATCTTTATCTTTTTTCCTTTGTACATACTATGTCCTTTTCCTCTGGCAGCTTTTAATATTTAATTTTTTACTATTGGTTTTGGGCAATCTGTGATATGCCTTGGTGTAGTTTCTTCATGATTTCTTGCATGTAACTTTTAGGATCTGTGGGTTTATAAAATTTTTATTAAATTTGGAAAATTTTCAGCCATTATTTCTTCAAATTTTTTTCACTCTTCCCCTCCTTTGGTGAGGACTTCATTTACACATGAAGTTGTTCCACAGTTCACTGGTGATCTATTTCTTTTCCAAAAAATTTCTCTTTCTTGCCTGTGTTTCATTTTGGATGGTTTCTACTGCTGGGTCTTCAAGTTCACTAGACTTTATTTCTGCAATGCCTAATATGCTGTTAAGTCCATCCAGTGTATTTTCATGTCTAACACTGTAGTTTTCACTTCTGGAAGTTTGATTTGGGTCTTTTTGGATACCTTCTGTGTCTTCAACTGTTATAATGCAGTGATAATAACCATTTTAATAGCCTTGTTGGCTATTTCTAACATCTGTAGCAATTCTGAGTTGGTTTTGATTGATTTTTCTTCTCATATTGGGTTGTATTTTTCTGCTTTCCTGCAGGCCTGCTATTTTGATTGAATGCCAGATATTGTGAAATTTACCTACTTACATGCTGGATAATTTTGTATTCCTTTAAATATACTTGAGCTTTTTCTGGGCTGAAATTATTTGGAAATAATTTGATCTTTTTTTTTTTTTAAGTTTTTATTCATTTTTTAAAAGTAACCTCTATACCCAACATGGGGTGTGAATTCCCCACCCTGAGATCAAGAGTTGCAGTCTCTACTGAATGAGCCAGGCAGACGCCCCTAATTTGATCTTTTTGGGTCTTGCTTTTAAGATTTCTTAGAGGAGGGGCACCTGGGTGGCTCATTCAGTTAAGTGTCCAAATTTGGCCATCATGATCTCGTGGTTCATGAGTTCCAGCCCTGCGTCGGGCTCTCTGCTGTCACTGAGGAACTTGCTTTGGATCCTCTGTTCCCCTCTCTGCCCCTCCCCTGATCACATTCTCCCTCCCTCCCTCCCTCCCTCCCTCCCTCTCTCAAAAAATAAATAAATAAATGAATGAATGAATAAATAAATAAATAAAACTTAAACACAACAAAAGGCTTTATCAGGGGAAGCCAGAGCAGTGTTAAATCTAGGGCTAATTATTCCCTAGTACTTAAACAAGACCCTTCTGCATGCTATATGCAATGCCCTGTTAATTATGAAGTTTTCCAGTCTTGCTACTGGGGACTGGCACTACTCCTCACTCTCTGTGAGTGCCAGGCATGATCACTGTTGACATTTTTGCATTATTCTTTTTTTCTCAGGTAGTTTTCTAATACACATGCACTGATCAGTGTTCAGATGAATACTTAACAGGAATCCCTGCAGATTTCCCGAGTTCTCTGTGTAGCTGTATCCTCTGTTACCCTGTCTTGCAAACTTTAGCGGCCTTGGTCTCCCAATCCCCAGGTTCCACAATGGTTCCCCCTCCGTGTGCCGCGGCCTGGATATTCTCTCAAGGCAGTAAGCTGGGGCAACTGCCGGGTTCATCTCATTTGCTTGTTGTCTCTCATAAATCATTATCCCTTACTGTCTGATACCCAGTGTCTTGGAAACTCCTGTTTTATTTACTTTGTCTGTTTAGAGCTATAATCAGAAAGAAGAGTAAATCTCATCCTTGTTATTCCATTTTGGCTAGAAGTGGAAGTCTGCCACTTTTTTTTAAAAATAATTTTTTTAACATTTATTTATTTTTGAGAGACAGAGCACAAGAAGGGGAGGGGCAAAGAGAGAGAGAGACACAGAATCCGAAGCAGGCTCCAGGCTCTAGGCTGTCAGCACAGAGCCCAATGTGGGGCTTGAACTCAAGAACTGAGAGATCATGACCTGAGCCGAAGTTGGAGGCTTAACTGACTGAACCACCCAGGCGCCCTGGGAAGTCTGCCACTTTTAACTTAGAGATTTCTGTGTAAGCCTAATACAAATTCCACTTCCCTTTGATGAAGTTTTCCCAGAACATTTTCCCCATGTCTTACTCCTGTCAATATACTCTGACTTTAAAGTGCTTTAAGCCACTTTCTTTAAACTTCTACAAACTTATTACCAGTTATACACTTGTCTCCTTTGATAGATCACCAACTTCTTGATGGGAGGAGTTTGGTCTTTGTATCCCCATGTGTGAAGATGATATCTGATGTGTGACTGAGCCTCAAGACATATTTTTTCCCTGTTTCTTGGTGCTGGCTAACCAGCACTGACTTTCATTTTATTTTTACCATCTTAGCCATTTGTAAATGTAGAGTTCAGTACTGTGAAGTTTATTTACAGTGCTGTGAAACACTGCCAGAACTTTCTCATCATTATGCAAATAGAAATATATATTTTTTTAACTGAATGAACAAACGTGGTACAGACCTTTAATTTTACAGATAAGCCATGGAACAAAAAAGTTTGATCTGCTCAAGAGCTTATAGCTAGCTGATGGCAGAGCTAGGCCAGGAGCCACACTGTCTGTTTCCTGTCAAACATGCATTTCTACTAGGTCTGTTAACTCACTGCATATGCTAAACACAAAGACCGAGAACTGTTCTGCATCAAACAAGCCTCAGATGTGGAAAGCCAGAAGTTACTAATTCTGAATGGCATAATTTAGCTAGGCTGGGCTTGATTCCCGCCCCCCCCCCCCCCATTTCTTTTTGTCAGCAAGGAATAGAATATCTCTTAACAACTTGTTCCTGATTTTTTTTTTTTATGACAAGGAGTTCTCTGAGCCAAAAATTTTTCTTTTCTCTTTACAACCTCAGTCGGATTCTTTTCATTTTGTGTGATATCTCTAGGCCTGACACCTCTCCTCCTAAGACCAGGATATAACTCCTTGCTTCATTTGGTAATGATTCTATCTTACCAAGGATGGTGTGTGGATCAAGCTGATTTTTTTTTTTTTTCTCCACTATGAAAATTTTATGTGAATCTACTGGTTACTAGCTGCTTTGTTTCTGGAAGAAAAGATATCCTAAAATAATCTCATAACTTTTAGATATATCTATTTTTTGGTTTTCACATTTAAAATGACAATTATAGAAAATGTGCCATTCCATAATTTTTGAGACAAGTTACAAAGGAGTCTGAGCCTTTCTTATTACTACTGCTCTTCACAGATCTCATGACTAAGGAGACATTTGTTTGGTCCAGGAGCTCTTGCACAAAGGGTGCACATGGGTTCTTCTGGGTTCCTTTCCACACAGCACCTGTTCGTTGTTAGGACCCACTTCTCAGCCTCTACGCTGGGAGCCGGCTTATGCACACAGCCTCTCGTTGTAGTTTTGAAGGCTTTTACTCATTCTGCAGTTGCTGATCTGAGCAGGAATCCCTACATTTTGCACCCCTGTCAGCTTACTGACAAGGAGAGTCTGAAATTACTTGGAGTTCTTTTGTTGTTAAAAATAAGTTAACGAAAAGCTGCAGCCCCCAGCATACAGTGTATCCATGGCTGTTCTGGTAGCTCTTTTAGTTGATTTAATATCCTGAATACCCATTCACTTCTGTCCCTAGACGTATGACATTGCTTAGAGCTGTAATCCTGTAACCAGTACAAGGCAAGAGGTGTTCATTCATAAAGGGAAGGAGACTGTAACGGAGTTCTTCCTTTCTTTCATATACAAGGAGGCCTAAGTTACCATCTTCTCACAGGCAAGAGCGTACATCAGTGGGGAAGGGCTTAGAGCGTCCTACAGCCAGGGGGCCCCAGAGGCCAGCCTCAGTGTCCAGGAGTCCCCAGTGGGAGCCCGCTGAGTGCCGGCCCCTGTTCCAAACACCAGGGCAACCGGTGTGAACAGCTCAAGTACAGTTCCTGCTAACTTGGGGGCTTATATTCTAGCTGGAACGCATGTGATAAAGAAAGAAGTAAAGGTATAGTGCCAGAAGGAGATGAGAGCCGTGGGGACCAGTTAAGTAGGGCTGGGGGCAGGGAGCATGGGGTGGGGGGTGGGGGCAAACTGTTATTCTCTACCAAGATGGGCAGGGAAGGCCTGATGGGATGACAAGGGAGTAGAGGTGAAGGATGTCCCTGTCAGAGGCCTGTGGTTGAGTAATACTTCCAGTTTCTAGTACTATGGAAAGTGGGCATTTCTCTCTGTGTCTTCCTGTGTATCTCTATTGGGGACACTGAGGATGGTAAATTGTGGTCACTCACTTTTCTCTCACCATAAATCAGATGTTTTTGATAATTATAATTTTAACTGGCCCAAATACTCCATGAAGGAGATGGACTATAATTTAACTAACAAATCCTTTACAGTTAGCTATCTACATTGTTTTCACCTATTGTATTTTCATTTGTTTTACACTTTTAGTTGTTACATACACTGCTGTGATTAGAAACCAGGCATCTCAGGAAAGCAGTTTGGGAATGCAGAGGAAGGGCCATGAGAACACGCATTTGGGGTCCAGGACAGAGGAGAGGGAGACACACATGGGAGCGGCGGGCAGGCGGTGAGCAGTGACTGTTGGATGAGAAGGGCCAGGAGCAGAGGCCTTTGACTTCCTCTACCTCAGGTCAAGAGGCCTCATTTCCCCTGGCCCCCTGCCTGTGCTTCCTGGGACAAACCAATGGCCTGCTTATTGGTCTGAGTCTACTCTTGAGTTAAAAGAACAGAAGCAATGATGTTCTTTAAAAAATGTTTTTAATGTTTATTTATTTTTGAGAGAGAGGGTGGAGGGGAAAGGGTCAGAGAGAGAGAGAGAGAGAGAGAGAGAGAGAGAAAGAGAGAGAGACAGAATGCGAAGCAGGCTCTAGGCTCCGAGCTGTCAGCACAGAGGCTGACGCGGGGCTTGAACCCATGAACTGTTGAGTTCAGTCGTATGCTTAACCGACTGAACGACCCAGATGCCCCTGCAATGGCGTTTTTTAAGTTAAGCAGATATTACAGATACTGCTAAACAAACAAACAAACAAAAAAACAAAAAAACCCAAAAAACAAGAAGCAGATGGCACTGACTTCAGGCTTTCATCCACAAAAAACAAAACAGGAAAAATAAGTTTCTATGCTTATGAGTTGGGGTTATAATTGAGGTTTCCAGCATCCAGACAGGCAAATGCCTGGACAGCTGCTTAGGGCAGATGGGTCCTTTGACAGCTTAATATCGCTGAGTTTCTGGTGACTCTGCAGTCAGGGCAGCCAACGTGAGACCATCTGTTTACTAGTGGGCAGAAAAGCTCACGACCAGCAGGTAGCCACTGCTGAGGATGAGACACAAACCCAAAACCGAGTCAGCCATTTTCATAACCTCTGCAAAGCAAACTGGCCTGGCGGGCCGCTGGCAACACCACCAGAGACAAGGGCTACGTGCCTACAAAACACGACCACACGGAACGAGGATATGCCCAGAGGTTTTAGGTTTGTAACGTTTTTTTATTTTTATCTTTTTTTACTTAAAAAAATATGGGGCGCCTGGGTGGCCCAGTTGGTTGAGCGTCCAACTTCGGCTCAGGTCATGATCTCAGAGTTCATGGCTTTGAGCCCCATGTCGGGCTCTGTGCTGACAGCTCAGAGCCCGGAGTCTGCTTTGGATTCTGTGTCTCCCTCTCTGTCTGCCCTTCCCCTGCTCACGCTCTGTCTCTGTCTCTGTCTCTCTCTCTCTCTCTCGCTCTCAAAAATAAACATTAGAAAAAAAATTTTTTTTTTTGAGTATAGTTGTCACGATGTTACAGTTGGTTTCAGTTGTGTCCCAAGAGGTGTTATTTGGGTTTATTTCAAAGTATTCAAATGCCATAAGATAGATCATTCACTCAGAAAGCTTTTTTGTTCTTTTGTACTTTTCTAAATGGGAAAAGAGAATATCCAGGAATTCAGGCCTATATAATAGGCCTAAAAACTAGCTGTCATTTGTTTATTATTAACAATGAAAAATTTTTTTAGATAAGTAACACATATATTTAATTGCAAAAGGTTTACAAGGAAAAATAAATAAATCTCCCACCTACCTTTCTCCTAGTACCCTATCTCCCCTCTTTCCCTCCAGAGATAACATTGTTACCCATTTCCTGCATATCTTTCCAGAAATTGTCTATAATATACATAGAGGTGTATGTATGTATGTATGGATACATATATACACACACATATAAATGTATACAGATATGTCCTTATAACTTTCTTATTGGCTATATTTAAAATGAACAAAGCCATATTAAAGCCTCTGAGAAGAACCACAGTAAAGAAGCCTGTTTAACTTTATTAGCATATCTACTGGTATCTGACTTTGGGTCCCCTCCCCTCCCCTTTGGCATAATTTCTGGTCTGTGGAACAGGGCCAGGACTTGAATGGTATGGCTGTATCAGGTGTTTCTGGATGGCATCTACCCTGGTTGGTCTGTGCTTGAGCTGTCCTTTTTTTTTTTTAATGTAAAGTTTATTCTTATATTTTTCTTTTTTATTCATCTGCCTTTTCTTATTTTCTTTGCTCCTTAGTTTCATATCGCCTATGCACAGTTTTCTTGCTCTTTTCTTTCTGGTTTATTATTTGCTTTGAGCGGGGCAGCTATTTGCTGAAATGCAGTTGTTTTTTTTTTTTAAGTTTACTTATTTATTTTGAGGGAGAGACACAGAGAGAGAGAGAGAGAGAGAGAGAATATGAATCAAGAGGTGGGGGTGGGATGGGTGGGAGAGAGAATCCCAAGCAGGCTCCGCACTGCCAGTGCAGAGCCCCACGTAAGGCTGGATCTCATGAACCGCGAGATTATGACTTGAGCCGATGCCAAGAGTCAGACACCTGACCGACTGAGCCACCAGGCACCCCTGAAATGCAGTTCTTGAAGAGGTGAGGGCACCATGTACGGCTGTCCTATAGCTTCCTTTCAGGATGTGAACTCACATCACCCTCTCTCCAAACTGCAGTACCGTCTGCACGAGGCCACTTCTTCCCTCAGCTGGGTGTGTCCTTTCTCTTGACCTCCTCCAGACACTGTGGTCAGCATGACTTAGAAGTTCCTTTAGGCCACAGACACTCTTGGACCAATTTGGGAGCATTTTATTTAGGGTTAAAAAAAATCTCCACATGAAAGTGAGATTAGACTATAATTTTCTTTTTTTGTGCTATCCTTCCTTGTTTTGGGTATAGTGTTGTGCTGGCCTAATAAAATGAGATGCTCATTTAAAAAAAATTTTTTTTTTAATGTTTATTTTTGAGAGAGAGAGAGAGAGAGAGAGAGAGAGACAGAGTACAAGTGGGGAAGGGTCAGAGAGAGAAGGAGACATAGAATCTGAAGCAGGCCTCAGACCCTGACCTGTCAGCACAGAGCCTTAGGCAGGGCTAAACTCACAGAGTGAGAGATCATGACCTGAGTCGAAGTCAGATGCTTAACCGAATAAACCACCCAGGCACCCCAAATGAGATGCTCTTTTATCAAATTTTTTAGTTCTCTCTCTTCTCTCTGATACTTGGTTGGAATTTTGCTCATGGATTTTAAGTCCTAATCCTCTCTCTTTATAATTTTTTTTTTTAAAGTTTGTTCATTTATTTTGAGGGGGGGAGGGGCAGAGAGAGAAAATCCCAAGTAGGCTCCATACTGTCAGTGCACAGCCCAACATGGGGTTCAGTCTCACTAACTGTAAGATCATGACCTGAGCCAAAATCAAGAGTCAGACACTTAACTGAATGAGCCACGCAGGTGCCCTTCTCTTTACGATTTTTTGAAGATAATGACTCCTGCTCAAATCTAATCTATCAATGCTATATTCAGCTATTCTGAGCCTTTCCTTCTGAGTTCTAACCAGAGAACCTTTCAGAATGTACTTTAGGGAAATTACCTGGAAGATAAAATATTTGTCTGAACTTAAATCTCTCTCAACTTTGGATTTCTGCAATTAACCCAGGGACAAATAAGATCATGTGCCACATCACTGTACTTGTAAAACACAATACAATTTTCTTTAATGTTCATTGATTTATTTTGAGAGAGAGAGAGAGAGAGAGAGCGAGCGAGGATGGGCAGAGAGAGGGAGAGAGAGAATCCCAAGCAGCTTCCCAAGCTTTCTGTGTTATCAGCACAGAGCCCATCATAAGGCTCAATGCCATGAACTGTGAGATCACAACCTGAGCCGAAATCAAGGGCTAGATCCTTAACCGACTAAGCCACCCAGGCACCCCAACACAGTGCCATTTTCAAAGTCACACCAATGATATGATACTTGGTAATAAGGGAAAACAGCTAGTAAAGAAATCAAATTAACCATTCCTTATGAAGTCAATATCAAGTAGCTGACTAACTCTAAGTCGAAATTCCAAGCCTGAATTTCCTGGGGGCAGGGAGGAGGGGTTTTATCTCTTGTCGATGCTTGACCTTTTATTCATAGAGTAAGAACATCAAGAATAAACTATAAAAAAATCTAGCATTTTGACAGCCTTCTTCTCTTCCTCCCATTTATAATTTTTAAAGATGTTTAAAATTCTTCCATATATTAAAGATCGGAGGGAATACAAGTAGAAATGTTATCTCAGAATGCATATGCTAGGGAGAGACAGCAACTGACCGTGCTAGGACCAGTTTCCCATTTCCCCCTACTTACAGAAGCATTCAATAAGAGTTGGAATTTGCTAAACAAGGACCCAGACTGAGAAGAAATATTTTCCAGGCAAAAACTATGGATTAGTACAGGCATGCGGATTAAAATCCCTTTAATTGTCCTTACTTTGTTCTAACTATCAGAAGGAAAAGAAGCCTCCTAAACTGAGCCATGACTTTACTGTAGAGATGCCTTCTCCATGTCTTTCCCTTCCATTCTAAACTCCTTAGTATCCTCTTAGCACTCTTTGGCAGATGGAAGGGAATTTTTCAAACTTATCTGTTTATCATTGTTTTTTGGTAATTCCTTAGATTCTTATTTTTTTCTCACCAGATGACCACTACGCATTATTTTATCCACACCACTGAAAAGCATTTAACTACATATCTAAGGACCTATTTTGATCTAGGATACAAAGTTTAATAACATAAAATAAATGGCCTGCTTATACTGCACACACTGATCAGCAAAATGAACACAGTTGAATTAGACAGGTGGACATCTGATTCTAGATATGTCTTTGTTTAGGGAAAGAAAAGCCATATCTAAGTGAGAAAAAACAACAACACAATACTGATAAGGAAAGTCGATTACTTCTGGCAACTTGGGAAGTATCGTCGAGGAAGAAAAGGAACTGGACCCTGAGTTTTGAGAAGCGGTCTTCCCCTGGCATCAGGGTGGGGGGGAGGCGGAGATAGACAGTTTGCCACACTGGAAAGAACATCTGACTTTGGAGTCAGAAACGCTCTATGCCAAATGATCGATGATGTCCTATGGGAAGGAAGACCCCATCTCTAAAACAACTCCAATAGGTAACCAGACAGATCATTCCCTGGTCCACATCGTCCTCAGGGTCGATGCTCTGTGCATATTTCTCACATCACTGTTCACAACACACACCCACACACAAATACCCCAGGCATCTAGGTTCACTGTGAAATGTCATGTGCCACCCAAACTCTGCATTTTTGTATAGGTTGTTGCTTCTCTTAGAAATTCCTTCAGTCTTCATGTACCTATATGTCATCCTAAACCTGTCTTCTAATTTACATTCATAGTAGACACAATTGCTGATTATATTTGGGATAAATGAGAAGCTGTGACAATAAGTATATAAAGTAATTTTTCTGTCTTTTGGATTTCTGTCATTGGACTGGTGATGAAGAAATCATAATTGGGGAAATTCTATCATTTTTCGTTCAGCTAGAGGCTGGAATAGCAGAGGATCGTTCCTAATCTTGAAACTAAGCCTAGATGCTAATTTTGCCTTCTGTGGAATGGATGATTTATGTCGTTCTTCTAAAGGAAAATAACTCAATACATTGAAATTGGCACAAAGCAAGTTCAGTAAGAATTATGATGAAAGATTTCATATGTTCAAAACCTGCCTCAGTTACAAAAATCAAGCTTTACCTCTTGAAATGATTCACCAGGACTCCAACAAGTTCTCCAATTCGACTCTCATGGGTTGGCTGTTTGCTGAAAAGGCAGACAATGAGGTCTTTGTTGTCTTTTGTATGGAACACTACAAGTTGGTCCTTTCCATTGGAGACACTCAGACCAGTCAACTGCAAAGACATAAAACATGGAAACTATTAGGATGGTTTCTCAAAAGAATAAATTTAAAAATACATTTCATAATTATATGCATAATATACATATTATATTATATATGCATAATTTTAAAAATAAATTTATATATATATATTTCAGTTTATTTATTTTGAGATAGAGAGTGTGTGTGCATGAACTGGGCAGGGGAAGAGAGAGAGAGAGAAGGAGAGAGAGAATCCCAAGCAGACTCTGCACTATCAGTGAAGAGCCTGATGTGGAGCTTGATCTCCCGAATCATGAGATCATGACCTGAGACGAAGTCAAGAGTCAGATGCTCAACTGACTGAGCTACCCAGGCACCCCTAATAATGTATTTTTGATCAGTGACCCTGGTAGCTTCAGTCTTTTCCAAGTTTCATGGAACAAGCAAGATGGAAGGAAATAATAAAGAAAAGACTAAAAATCAGTGAAACTGAAAACAGAAAAATAATAGAGAAAAATCAATGAAATAATGAGCTGGTTGTTTCAAAAGTTCAATAAAATTGCTAAGCCTCTAGTCTGAGGATAAAAGAGAGATAACCTAATTACCAATATAGAATGGAGGAGGGGATAGCACTATAGACCATACAGACATTAGAAGGATAACAAAGAAAAATATTTTCAACAACTCTGTGTACATAAATTTAATAACATGGATGAAACCAAGTAATTCCTTAGAAGCCACAAACTACCAAAACTCACCCAAAAGGCAATAGATAAGCTGAGTACTGCTTTATCTATTAAAAAATGAAATTTGTGGTTAAAAACCTTTCAAAAAAGAAAACTCTAGGCTCAGGTGACTTCACTGGTGAATCCTACCAAATGTTTAAAGAAGAAATAACACTGGGAACACTTTGTAACTCATCTTATAAGGCCAGCATTATCCTGATACCAAAAAAAGGATAAAGGCAGTACAAGAAAACTGTAAACCAATATCCAAAACCCTTTATCAATATGGATGTAAGAATGACCAACAAAATATTAACAAAGAAATCCAACAACATATAGGAACAATAATATACTATGACCAAGTAGAGTTTATCTAAGAAATGCAAAGCTAGTTCAGAATTCATTAATTAACCAATGTAATCCATTGCTGCAACAGAATAAATAAGCCACGTGATATTATTTGATGCAAAGAAAGTGATGAGGGATAGAAGCAGAAAAATATTCACCTTTAGCCCAGAAGGCTGACCTAAATAAAGCCTGCATAGTTTCAATAAGGATTAAATATGTGCTGGTTGCTGCTTTCTTAAAGGGTCTCATGACTGCCTTTAAATCTCACCGACAGTTCACATCAAACTGAATGACAAGCACTAGAGAAATCTCGAGAAAGCAGTTTCACAGGCAGAAATTTGAGCATTTATTTTTTTTTTAAGTTTATTTATTTTGAGAGAGAGAGAGAGAGAGAGAGAGAGAGAGAGAGAGAGAGAGAAAGTGGGTGCCTGCACGCAAGTGGTGAAGAGGCAAATAAAGAGAGATGGAGACAGAGAATCCCAAGCAGGGGCTCAACTTGGGGTGTCAACTCACAAACTGTGAGGTCACGACCTGAGCTGAAATCAAGAGTCAGATGCTTAACCCAATGAGCCATCCAGGTGTCCCTAGTTTTAAATATTTTTAAAGATTTTATTTTTAAGTAATCTTTACACCCCACGTGGGGCTTGTGTATACGACCTTGAGATCAGAGTCATATTCCACAGACTGGGCCAGAGGGGCTCCCCTTGATCTACTAGTCCCTGCACGTCCCTTCCCCCTTGAGCACAAAGCATATAACCACCAGCTGCATAGAGCAAAAGTGCAGCTCTTTCTGCCCACAGAGCACAGAGCTTTCCCTGTGCTACTTACATAAACTTACTAATTTGCACTGTAAAATGTCTGCACTGTAAAATGGCCAATTTCTTGGCCATTGTGCTCCACGACCCACCAACATTTTTGGTGGCCCTGCAAGGGGATTATAGGGGGAATCTAAGAGCCTCAGTGCGACCTGCTAAAACCCTTTTATTCCCCCAGTCTCTACTTCTTGTTCTTTTCCAGAGATGTCCTGAATAGTACAACCCTTCGGAATGTGTCTTGTCTGAGTGCTCAGGAGAGAACCTCTTGCCCGTGGCCCTACTAAGGGGAAGACAAACTTCTGCTGCCCGGCTGGACACCAGTACCTTGGCTGTAATGGCGTTGGGCTCAGAAATCAGTCTCTGTTTCATCTGCTCTTTTAATACTTGTATACTCTTTTAATACTCATCACAGGACAGACATACATGTCCCTAGGATGGCTGCTGATCTCAAGACTCCCATGGAAGGTTTCCTCCTAAATAATCCAGTGTGATCCTTCAAATGAGCATAAAATCCAAGATACATCTGACCACATGTGATTCCTGAAAGTGACTGGTGGGAGCTATTATCCAGTTGAGGCACTCACCCAGCGGGGGACTGGATCACAGATAAAGCTCACAAGAAAGTTTCCTGGATTAGATAGGGGTTCCGTACTTTCGTTTCTTCACGTCTTTCATTTGTCTTGCCCATGGGCTGTTTGGCGTTCTCAGTCCTACTCTCAGACTGAAAGTACTTCTAGCTTAGATATATGTCACTTAATATGATACCAAATAGCTGCTCCTTGTTAACAAGGGCCAGGGCCTCTGCCTCATCCATTAATAGTAGATCCAGAGTCTTACAAAGGGTATTGTTACTGGTTGCAAAATATATTGATACCCCCAAAATGGAAAGAGGCAGCTCCAATTTCTGTGGCATTTCAGTCCAATCACTGACACCCCTTCTCAGGTAGTACAATGGTGTCAGAGTGGTTGAAACTGAGGGATGCCTCCCACCACTTCAGGGACCTTCAGCAATATTCCTGGTGGGATGCCACTTAGAAGCTGAGGAGGATTTTGGTAATGGACTCCTAGTTAGTTAATGGACTCTCCTCCATTTGTAGGAATTAACTATAGGATCAGCTTCCTTGATCCCAAAGGATTTTCCTTTGGGCTGTTGTTACCTAACACAATGGAGTCAATCTGGACAATAGGATTTAAAGAAGAAGTGCCTCATCTTTTTCTGTAATAATGCTTGGCCTCAATGTTCTCTGAAGGATGATAAAAAAAATGACCCATTGATAGGTCTTTAAGGCTCAGTACTATTTATCAATTGGACCTTTTGGTAGGCATCAGGGAAAATGGACCAAAATCCCATATGGTCAGGCCTTTATGGCCCTCTACCAAAACCCTCATCTGTCCATACTCCTTTAGGGGGCCCGAGGACACCCCTCTCCTCACCCTTTTCTTCTCAATCCACCATCAGCTGGCTGCCCAGGCCCGTCCTACTTAACCCACCACCCTCCCTGTGTTTTGTCATGTTTTCTATGTGCACCACTCCCTACCCCCATCTCTCTGCCAAGATCCTGTATATGCCTCCTTCTTTTTTCCTGAGTTATTTTCTCCTCTTTGTTTGCTTCTTTGTGTGTCAGAGCTGGAATATATCTTGAGAGTACTGGATGAATGTTGCCTGGCTCTGGTTGTGTGGGGTTTTCTCCCTCATTCATTTCCTAGGTTAATGGCTATGATAATTGGAGCCAGTTGTCCTGTAAGTCTACCTCAGGATGGGGACCTTAAAGAATACTCCCAAGAAGCTTTCAAAATTCCTTTTGCTTCAGGGAGGTTCCCTGTCTTCTCCACCAGACATGGACTGCCTATTTTCACTTTTTGTGGATGGAAACAAAAGGTGTGCCTGTTCATCTGTCTGTGCTGATGAACTTTAGGACTGAGAGAGTCCTTTTTCTCTGCCCTCTTGCTGGCAGCACCTCACCTCTTCTGCCTGCACCTCCCCCTGCTCCTCTTTCCCCACCATGTTGGGTGCCACTCGCATAATGGCTCCTGTACCATCCTTCATGCCCTGAGTGCCATTGGCTCCTGTTCCTCCTCTTCTTGCTATCAAGGAGTGGAGAGCACCTCTCTCTGGACTTAAACCGCTCACTTCAGATTTCCCCACCGGTGCCCCAGGTAAAAACTGACAGTGGGGAGCAAACTGATTGACATTTAGTGTGCCCAGGTACAATATATTTGGCATTTAAGCTAATTTGAGTTTGTTAGTTTAATTAAAGGTAAACATGTCTTTAGAGTTATCAGCACTAAATATAAAACTTTTATTCTACCAAGGTTTACAAAAGGTCAAATAAACTCGTGTTATCGCTGTTGCAATTTGTCAGCAGAAAGATGACTTAAAATGATGGTTAATTTTGTCTCAAAATTTTCACGAGTAATTGTTAAGAACAAGTAGGCTGAATAAATAAAAGATTAATGGGTAAAACTTTTATTTATTTATTTATTTATTTTTAAACTTCAAAAATGTTTGTGTATTTTTGAGACAGAGGGACAGAGTGAGTGGGGTGGGGGACAGACAAAGAGGGAGACACAGAATCCAAAGCAGGCTCCAAGCTCTGAGCCATTAGCACAGAGCCTGATGTGGGAACTGAACTCACAAACCACAAGATCATGACTTGAGCCGAAGTTGGACCCTTAACCCATTGAGCCATCCAGGCACCCCATAGGTAAAACTTTTAAATAGCTTTCAAAATTTTTGGTAACATGAAACTGTGAAGTTTTTTTTTTTTTTTAATATTTATTTATTTTGAGAGAGAGCTCACGTACTCATGCAAGCAGGGTGAAAGGCAGAGAGAGAGAGAGAGAGAGAGAGAGAGAGAGATAGAGAGAATCCCAAGCAGGCTCTGCACTGTCAGCTCAGAGCCCGACACAGGACTTGATCCCATGACTGTGAGATCATGACCTGAGCTGAAATCAAGAGTTGGAAGTTTAACCAACCGAGCCACCCAGGCGCTCCTGACACTTGCAAGTTTTGCTAAGTTAAACAATAAATTGGATTGAATTTGTTGGATATCTAAGTCTTTTCCAAATAAATGCTAAAGCATGTTTACTAAATGTAGGTTTGGGCTTTTGGCTTCTTACCACAGAGAAACTGAGGATGTTGGGTCCATGGTAAACTTGCTTTATGCTTGGTTGAAAGGTTGTACTATGGAAAAACATGTTTTTAGAAATTATGAAATATGTTCATGAAGTTCAGATCTAAAGAATTTTGGTGTAACAGACCATTCACAAGTGATTACTACCTAATTTTCTTTGGAGATTAATGTTTCTAAGAGTTAAAATTCTGCTAAATATAATTAAGACTGAAGGACGGGCGCCTGGGTGGCTCAGTCAGGTAAGCATCCGACTTCGGCTCAGGTCATGATCTCACAGTTTGTGGGTTTAAGCTCTGCATCAGGCTCTGTGCCGACAGCTCAGAGCCTGGAGCCTGCTTTGGATTTTGTTTCTCCCCCTGTCTCTGCCTCTACCCTGCTCATGCTCCATCTCTTAAAATAAATAAATGTTAAAAATTTTTAAAAAAGACTGATACACATAAGGAAAGCAACTCTGTACGTAGGAGTGGAGGATTATGAGAAAGAATACCTTTTGTTGAGGGAAAAAGAAATTCTGTCCTAAAATGAGATTGGTTGTTTGGGGAGAAAATGTTTACAACAAAATCTGAATGCAAAAGAAAGTTGTAGAAGGTTTGTGAAGGGAATTTTTTGGAAAAGAATTTTATGTATGGTCAAGATTGAGGTTGAAATGAATGGATTTTATTTTATTTATTTATTTATTTTTAAATTTTTT
>NW_024412446.1:4126109-4177162 GCF_014898765.1 Herpailurus yagouaroundi | reverse complement strand
GCTTAACCGACTGCGCCACCCAGGCGCCCCTAAATGAATGGATTTTAAAAGTACATTGGCATAAAATTGAAATTCTGCTTTTCTCTGTGTTAAAAAGACAAAGTTTTCTTGGATTGTTGTCTGCTTTTGATAAGAAAATGCAAATGAAGTTTTTTTTTCTTTTTCTTTATCTGCCCAGAAAACCAAAGCTTCTGTGTTTTGTCGTTATCAGGTCTTTGATTACTTAAGAAAGTTAAAACTTCTCAAGTTTTGCTAACAACTCTAGCTTCCTGTAGAATCTCTTACTGCCAGCTCAGTTAAATGTAAATATTAAATTTAGAATGATCTGTAATCCTATTTAGGCATATACTTAAAAATATATAAAAAATATAATTTCATATATTGTAGAAAATATATGAAATTCCTGAAGTTTTAATATGTTCTAGTATAAGGTCAAAATTAAATAATTGTAATTATTAAAATGCTATGTGTCACAGGAATAACTAAATTTCCTTGTCAGCTACATTATAATGAACTCTCTTATCAGATCTTTAACCATTCTATTTTTGAGTCTCTTGTGGTTTACAGTTATTGTTCCGATGCTCTTGCAGAATGAGTTTGTCTTCAAGGAGATTCAGGAAACTGACTTTTGACAAATACAGGTTTCTGGTATCTTTAAAATCATAAAACTAAAATGGTTAAGGATATCCAGAACTAATGGAAGAAGCTGCATCTGAACAACTAGAATTAGGAGAACGGGACTAAATAGACTGAGGAAGATGATTATGGTTTTTGTGACCCTTATTTGACACACTGCTGGTTTCCTAATGTTTGCTCTTCTAGATTTAAAAAAACCTTCTCTTAAGAAATCCATGACTTAAAGAAATGTGATAAAGTTTTCTTTCGTGAACAAATTGAAACATTTAAATCTTTTCTTTCTTGGAATCCTCCAGAATTCAGAAACTCCCAGTGGGTATTCTTTCTTTCTTGGCAATTAGTTATTCGCATAAGTTCAATAAGAATTTGTTCTCTTTGTAGTCTCCTCAAAAAGTTAAAAATAGAACTAACCTCCCATCCAGCAATCACACCAGTAGGTATTTACCCAAAGGATACTAAATACTAATTCAATGGGATACATACACCCTGGATGTTTACAGCAGCATTATCTACAATAGCCAAATTATGGAAAGAGCCCAACTGTCCAACTACTGATGAATGGATAAAGAGGATGTAGTATATATGTACAATGGAATATTACTCAGCCATAAAAAGAATGAAATCTTGCCATTTGCAATGACATGGATGGAGCTGGACAGCATAATGCTAAATGAAATAAGCCAGTCAGAGAAAGACAAATACCACATGATTTCACTCATATGTGGAGTCTAAGAAACAAAACAAATGAGCAAAGGAAAAAAAAAAAAAGGGAGAGAGGCAAACCAAGAAACAGACTCTTAACTACAGAGAACAAACTGATGGTTACCAGAGGGGAGGTGGGTGGAGAGATGGGTGAAATGGGTGAAGCGGATCAAGGAGAGTACTTGTGATGGAACACCAGGTGACGTATGGAACTGCTGAATCACTGTATTGTACACCTGAAACTAATATTACACTATATGTTAACCAACTGGAATTTAAAGAAAACTTAAAAAGAATCTATTCTCCTTGTAAAGGACACAATTGGAAACACTGGTTATATTACTAAGGCTTTGACTGGAATGTCCTATGTAAGAGAGACATGCATAGACTCAGATATGACCAGACAGCTCTAAGGAATTAAGGTTGACTTTATGGAGTCAATAAAGCCCCTTGAAAATGTTGGCCTGAGGGGCGCCTGGGTGGCTCAGTCTGTTAAGTGTCTGACTTTGGCTCAGGTCATGATCTCACAATTCGTGAGTTCAAGCCCCGTGTCGGGCTCTGTACTGACAGCTCGGAGCCTGGAGCCTGCTTCTCATTCTGTGTCTCCCTCTCTCTCTGCCCATCCCCCCCACTTGCACTTTGTTTCTCTGTCTCTCTCTCAAAAATAAATGAACATTAAAAAAAAAATAGAAAATGTTGGCCTGATACCTTGCTTACAGAGTTCCCAGCAGCCTTACCAGGTGAGTAAAGAATGTCACTTCCTGGCAGGTGCAGGAAACCTCAGGATATCTTAGGGACCTCAAGAAGAGGAATGCACCCAAATCTATAGGTATTGTAGGCAAGTCTGATGACAACAATTTGGCTCGGCTCTACCCTTGAGCAGCTATTAAAAGTTCAATCTAGAGGGGCACCTGGGTGGTTCCGTTGGTTAAGCTTCTGACTCTAGATTTTGGCTTAGGTCATGATCTCACAGTTGTGAGACGGAGCCTCGAATTGTTGGGACTCCTCATGTGGAGCCTGGTTACGATTCTTTCTCTCTCTCTCTCTCTCTCTCCCTCCCTCCCTCCCTCCGCCCCTCACCCACTCACATGGTTGCGTATGTGCTCTCTCTGTCAAAAAAGTTCAATCTACAGATTCCTTATAAAAAGTTTCCACAAAACAGATTTTTTTTTTCAACGTTTATTTATTTTTGGGACAGAGAGAGACAGAGCATGAACAGGGGAGGGGCAGAGAGAGAGGGAGACACAGAATCGGAAACAGGCTCCAGGCTCCGAGCCATCAGCCCAGAGCCTGACGCGGGGCTCGAACTCACGGACCGCGAGATCGTGACCTGGCTGAAGTCGGACGCTTAACCGACTGCGCCACCCAGGCGCCCCTAAAGGATCTATATGATCAATCACTATTCTTGCTGAGCTTATGTAAATAATTAGGCCAAGTTTGTTAAAACTGGACTTGTTTTACAAATGAATCAGGCTTGATTTGGCTATCTCTGGAAATAAGGGTGAACTGAGAAAAATTATGTTTCTCAATAATGCATCCTTATGGATGTTAGGTTCTAGTTTTAATTAGCTGTCTTTAAATGCTTGTTGTTTGCCTAAGCTAGACAACTTGGGGTAAACTTCAGAGATACTGCCATAATAGCTCATATATAGACAGTCTTCCTGTTTGTTACTCTGTGGGGATAATAAAAGGGACCCCATGGACATATGATTATTTAAATGGAATGGATACCCCAACAACTGGGTAACTCAGCTTTCACCCTGATCAATTCTATGTGTCTGGGATAACACAATTGCTCCTTAAAACCAGATTACACCCCACTCCATGGAGTTAACTATGGACTTATAGAAATAATGGCTGGCTGAGCCCTGGGTTAGCCTGGATGTGGGAGAATGACAACGAACTGAACGACGTGCCCTCATATTCCTGTGAACCAGTGGAAGATCTCAAAATACTCTTTAAACAATGAGATAAGAAAAAAAAATGGAGGTCTTTTTTCTTGTACTTGCCATCTACACACCATACCTAAATGGAACTCTTTTCTACAAGGGGCACAACACTACGCTGAGCTCCAAAAGCAATCTTCGGGCTGGGCTTGTGGCTCACTGTCCACATCAAGCACTTAAGGTCTCCCTTGCTGAGACTCTCCATTACAAGGTACAGATTGGCATTTATTTACATCCACACATAGCTGAAATGATACTACATCCTAATATCAGCACATGTAGGGATGCTTTTATCATTAAAAAGAATGTTTCTTGCTGACCTATGGTAAATGTTACATGGGACTCTCCAGGCCAAAAGAGGCCTTTCTCTTATCCTCAAACTATCAAAATTTTAACTGAATATGCCAATCCGTAGATAGTCTGACGACAACAAATTCCTTGACTATTATTTGAGATAATACCCAGGAAGGATTATCTCAAATACGGGATGGATATATGTGGCTTACTACCACAATAGGACAACTAAGCCAAAAGGCCCGTCCCTTATGCTAAGAAGAGAAAAACCATACCCTTGATTCATAGCCCAATAGTACCAGCTAAATGGAATGGTTACCCCCATAAGCCTGTGACCATACCATTATTTTATAGGCAACTGACTGGTTTGCTATTGACTAGACAAGGTGATCAGGCATCATCAGATGGCTAGCACCTAATGGAACACAATGGTTACATGGGCCAAATTTTTGGCCATGGCTTCCACCAGGCTGGATTGGAAGATGTACTATAGGTTATGCCTAGACTCCTAGCCATAGCACTAAGACTATCACAAGTCTAGTGAATCTTCCATAGCTAAAACAACGATGGACAAGGTCTGCATTCCATTAGTATGATGATATGATGATCTGACATCTATTTTTCTTCCATCAGTAGGTCTAGAAGATGTTTTATGGCACATAGAGGCCCTTGATAAATATGCAATGAAGATCTTAAAATGACTCTCAAAATAGCATTATATTATTAAACACCAAAATGACCCGAGTGCATAAAGCAGTTCTACAAAATATAATGGCTATAGATGTCTTAACAGCAACACAAGGAGGAGTGTGTGCCATTATTAAGGCAGAATGCTGTGACTCCATTCTGAATTATGACAAAAATATAACAGGACTACTTACTGATATGAATAATCAAATTGATGCTCTTAAAGACCCTACATTGTCACTTAATGATTGGTTACATTTGTGGTCTGGAGGTGGACTATGGTCCACACTAAAGTGTCTTCTCATTTCTTTTCTTTTTTTTTTTTTTAACTTTATTTATTTATTTTTTTGAAAGCAAGAGAAAGAGAGCACGAACATGGGAGGGAAAGAGAGACAGGGAGAGACAGAGAATCCCATGCACTGACAGTGCAGAGCCCGATGTGGGGCTCAAACTCACAAACCATGAGATCATGACCTGAGCTGAAATCAAGAATCGGAGGCTTAGCCGAGGAGCCACCCAGGTGCCCCTCTTCTTATTTTCATTATAATAATAATGCTAATGTGTTGTCCCTTTGGCTTTGTTCTTTTCTATTGTTGAGATACATGCAAGCAGGTGCCAATTCCTTCACTCAAAAGATCCTTACTACTCAAAACAAATTCACCCAGATGTCTTCTCTGTACTCTACAGCAATGGCCTTCTATTATAGTTACTTGTAGGGACAGAGAGTGACCAATTTCAGTCCACAGGTAGGGATATCTCTATGATCCCTGACAGCTTGAAGAAGTTACAGAAGATGAGCTCCTCGCCTTTCAACAACCTTAAAAGATTTAAGGACCAAAAATTGGTCAGGGGGTAAATGATGAGGGATAGAAGCAGAAAAATGTTCACTTTTAGCCCAGAAGGCTGACCCGTATACAGCCTGCATAGTTTTGATAAGGATCAAATATGTGCTGGTTGCTACATTCTTAAAGGGTCTCATGACTTCCTGTACATCTCACTGATAGCTAATATCAAACTGAACGATAAGCACCAGAGCAATCTTGTGAATGTAGTTTTTTTTTAATTAAAAAAATTTTTTTAGTGAATGTAGTTTTTACGAGTGGAAATTAGAAGAAGCATTTATGATCTACTACTCCCTGCACATCCCCTCCCCCTTGAGCACTAGGCATACATACACCAGCTGCATAGAGCAAAAGTGCAGCTTTTTCTGCCCATGGGTCCTGTCCCCATGCTACTTAAATAAATTTCCTAAGATGTACCTTACGATGTCTCAAGAATTCTTTCTTGGCCGTTGTGCTCCACGACCCCACAACAAAAGCACCTGACAATATTCAACATCCATTCATGATAAAAACCCCTCAAGAAACCAGGATTAGAAAAGAACTCAACCCGATAAATCACATCTATATAAATGCCACGGCTAACAACACACTTAGTGGTGAAAGAGATCTTTCTGCAGAGATCAGAAGCAAGGTAAGGATTTCCATAGTCACTAATGTCGTGCAACATCATACGAGAAGCCCTAGCCAGCGCAATAAGGTAGGTTTAAAGAAATTTAAAAGGCATATAGGTCGAAAGGGAAGAAATGAGAGTCTTTATATTATTTGATTACATGATTCTCTGCATAAAGAAACCTCCAAGGAATCTACAAAATAGCTCCTAGAACTGGTAAGTAGGTTTAGCAAGGTCACCAAGTCTTGTTGGTCACAAGGCCACATGCAAAGATATTTCTCTATACTAGTAATGAACAACTGGAAATACAAATTTTAAAAAAAATTGTTTTTAACATTTATTTATTTTTGAGACAGAGAGAGACAGAGCATGAATGGGGGAGGGGCAGAGAGAGAGGGAGACACAGAATGGGAAGCAGGCTCCAGGTTCTGAGCTGTCAGCCCAGAGCCTGACGCGAGGCTTGAACTCACAGACCGTGAGATCGTGACCTGAGCTGAAGTTGGATGCTTAACCGACTGAGCCACCCAGGCGCCCCTGGAAATACAATTTTTAAAAATAAAATTTTTTTTAAAATGTTAACTTAGTTTTGAGAGAGAGCGAGAGAGGGAGAGAGGGAGGGAGAGAGAGAGACGGAGAGAGAATCCCAAGCAGGCTCTGAGCTGTCAGCACAGATCCTGACATGGAGATTGATCTCACTAACCATGAGATCATGATCTGAGCCGATATCAAAGAGTTGGAGCTCAATCGACTGAGCCACCAAAGTGCCCCAAAAATTAAAAAAAATTTTAAGTATGGTTAGCATATAATTTTGGAAACAGAAGTTTATAAACAAAACCATCCACAGCAACTCCAAAAACAAAAATACTTATTTTTTTTCCAAAACCAGAAATACTTATATGTAAATCTAAAAAACATGTGTAGGACCTATATGCTGAAAAGTACAGAATCAAATCAAATTGTTGATGAAAGTAAATAAACAGAAATAACAAATTCATAAATTGGAAAATACAATATTGTTAAGACGCCAATTTTCCCCAAGTTAATCTATAGATTTAATGCAATCCTAACCAAAATCCCAGCATAACATTTTGTAGATAACAATAAGCTGATTTTAAACTGTGTATGGAGGGGCACCTGAGTGGCTCAGTCAGTTGAGTGTCCAACTCTTGATTTTGGCTCAGGTCATGATCTTGTGGTTCAAGAGACTGAGTCCTGTGTCAGGCTCTGTGCTGACAGTGCAGAGCCTGCTTGGAATTCGCTCTCTCCCTCTACCCACCCCGCTTTGAAATAAATAAACATTAAAAAAAAAAAAGTGTGTGTCGAAAGGCAAAGGAACTAGAATACCCGAAACAATTTGAGAAAGAAGAACAAAGTTGAAAGACTCACAGTAGTTCATTTCCTTACTATAAAGCTGAAGTAATGAAGATAAGGTAATTGTCAAAAGGATAAAATCAGTGGACCAGAATGAAGAGTCAGAAATAGGTACAAACACGGCCAATTGATTTTTCACAAAGCTACAAAGGCAATTCAATGGAGAAAGGATATAACTTAGACATTTGGATAACTTGGACCATTTCAACATTCACAAGTCAAAAGAAATAAACATCACTTTAAATCTCAGGCCTTCTGTAAAATGAATTCAAAATGGATCATCGATGTAAATGTAAAATGTAAAACCATAAAACTTTTAGAAGAAAACAGGAGAAAATCTCCGTGGCCTTGGATTGGGGAAATATTTCTTAGAAATATCACCAAAAGTGTAACTCATAAAAGAAAAAAAAATGTTAAACTGAATTTAACCAAACTGAAAACTTTTCTTTGAGGAAGACGCTGGTAGGAAGATGAGTATATAAAGAACTCTTAAAACTCAACAATAAGAAAGCAAACAACTCAATTTAAAAATAAGCAAAGGGGACCACGTGGGTGGCTCAGTTGGGTAAGCATCTGACTCTTGATTTCGACTCAGGTCCAAGATTGAGCTGTCAGCGTGCAGCCTGCTTGGGACAGTCCCTCTCTCTCTGCCCCTCCCCAGCTCATGCACACATGGTTTCTCTCTCTCTCTCTCAAAACAAATAAACATTAAGAAAAAAGTTAAAAGTGGGCAAAATATTTGAAGTCACTTCACCAAAGAAGACATACAGGTGGCAAATAAGTACATGAAAAGATGCTAAACATCACTAGCTATTAGGGAAATGCAAATTAAAACCATGAGATACCACCACAAACCTATCAGAATGGCCAAAATAAAACAAAAGCAACAACAAGAACAAAGTGACAAGCTGGTGGAGATGCAGAAGAGTTGGAATTCTCATACACTGCTGGTGGGAATGTGAATTGATACAATCACTGGGAAAACAGTTTGGCCGTTACTAAAAGAGTTAAATGTAGAATTACCATGTGGGGCGCTTGGGTGGCTCAGTCAGGTGGGCATCTGACTTCGGCTCAGGTCACGATCTCATGGTTCGTGAGTTTGAACCCTGCGTTAGGCTCTGTGCTGACGGCCTGGAGCCTGCCTCAGATTCTGTGTCTCCCTCTCTTGCTGCCCCTCCCCCGCTCATGCTCTGTCTCTCTCTCTCTCTCTGTCTCAAAAATAAATAAAACATTAGAATTACCATGTGATCCAGCAATTTCACTCCTAGGCATATATCCCAGAGAAATGAAAACGTATGTTCACTCAAAAACTTAGACGGGAATGTTTATAGCAACTCTATTCACGATGGCCCCAAACTGGAAACGAATAGAATATCCATGGATAAATCAACTATGAACATTTCTACAATGTAATGCTATTCAGCAATAAGAGGAATAAACTAATGAAACAAATTATTGATATGCAACAACATGGATACATTTCAAAGGCATTATGTTGAGTACAAGCAGTCAGCCTCAATAGGTTACATACTGTAGGATTCTGTCTATGTGATACTCTCTAGAAGACAGAACTATAGGAATGGACAACAGATTGGTGGCTGTCAGAGTTTAGGGTCAGGGGTAGTCTGACCTAAGGGAGTTGTCTGGGGATGATGGACGACTGCGTATCCTGCCTGGCGTGGTGGCTACATGAATCTATACATGTGCGAAGACCCGTAGACTGTACACAACCACCAGCAAAAGCCAATTTTGTTACATGCGAATATAAAAATACAGCTCCTTGCTTATTTTGATCCCCGGATAGTCTACTTTGGTCAGTAAAACAGAAGCCTCAGAGATTTCTCACTCTGTGGTTTGTTCTTTCACTGCAGAAAATACCAAAGTGCCACCTCCTGGCCGCCACAGGTGCTGTCAGTCTGGCAATCAACATCGACAGGGCATCCGCTGGGGGCAATGCAGAGCACCAGGCTCCCTGGCGGGGATGGAAATACCAGAGATGCTGAAGGCATAAGCCTGCTGTAGGGGGAATTCACAATCCAGTTGGACCAGTGGAAGAGACAAACAAACAACTGGAAAACATTTTAGCAGTTCGTATATTTGGAAGGCCACTTAGTTTCATGTCCGTATTTTACGGATAGGGAAACTGAGGCTCACAGAGGTTAGCGGGGTCTGTAGACCTTGGAACTGGAACTCAGGTCTGCAGACTAAGCCAGTACCATGCCCTTTATCGTAAGCTTTTTCAAATGTCACATACAAATGAACAGAAGCTGCATAAGGAAGTAGTCCTAAACGTCAAGTGAATACATGTTCATAGGAGGTGAGTTCTTGGGTTGATTTTAAAGAATGCCTGGGTCAGTGCTTGAAGGAAGAAGGAAAAGTATTTAAGGCATTGGAAATCACTTCACAAACCTATGTGGATGGATCATGGACTTTCTGAGGCCACTGGTAAGAGAACATATCAATCTTTCTGCCACATAGATGTATCCCATCCAGATGATTCTATACAATTAAATTAAACATACAATTGTCATTTCTAAAAACATTTTATGTCTGTGATGCTTCCCTCTCATTTGATTTCATATGCAAAATTCGAAACTGAATTTATGTAGCACTTCGCAGGAGAGCTTAATTAGAGCCTAATAAAATGAGGATTTTAACAGCAGCGACTCTGCCAACATACCCCGGGAGCCTTGGCTGCAGAGCTTCAGGGAGAAGAGGTTCAGTGGCACATGCTGGAACCGTCCAGATGGAAGGCCCCTTCCAGGTGCTGCCTGGGCCAGGGGGAAGGAGCCCAGGACTGTTTTCTCAGCTCCCTTCCCCTCCAGGGACAGGCTTCTGCCCCTGCCTGTCCAGCCCGTCTGGTGACATGCTGCTTCTGGTCCTAGGAAACCCTCATGTGTAGGCTCAGACCTGTGGGCCAGAGCCCCAGACAAAGAGAGGGAAGAGAGCACCAATTTCTTCTGCTACACAAATAATGAAAGATTAAGCCCCTGGTGGGGCCCAGGCGGGACACACAGCACCCAGAACGTCTCCTGGTGTTGTGGGAGACAGGACGGTAAGTGGGGAAAAGCAGCACGGAAAGGGAAGACTTGGGTGCTAATCCCACTTCGGCCCTGTGATTATTCGATCACATGACAAGTGAGTCACTGGATTTCTTGGAGCATCTGTCTCCTCTTCTACAAAATGAGGATCATACTAGACGCCTCATCTACCTTATAAGTCTGTGGTAAGGATCAAATAGCAGCAACTCAGAGGTATACGAAGATGAACAAGCAAAATCCCCTCCGCCTTCAAGGGTTTTTACACCCTAATCTAAAAGGAGATATGCCAGCAATGCCTGCACTGAGGTACATCAGTTAGGGAAGCGGTCACTCTCTCAGCCACACACATAAATCAACTTCTCTGAACAAAAGTGCAACTCCTTATCCAGGCTTCACTCTGTTAGTTACCTTCTTCTCTCTCATCATTCGTGGGATCTCTGTGCTATTATAAATCGAAACCTCCCTCTTTTTGATATTTAAGATTTCGAACAGGGCAGATACAGTCTCTGATTGTAAACCATCTCAGTCCTCCCAGGCCCTCCTCAGCAAGGACGAGCAAACAGCGGACACAGCTAGACAAGTGAAAAGCTCTGGCAGTTCAGAAGGAGGAGGCTTAGTCTGGGGAATGAGAGCAGGTGTTCTTCTTTGCCATGGAGTAAGTGCAAGAAAGCAGGGCGAACTAGAACAAAATCCCTAATTTGTACTTGCACTTATAAGTACAAAACAGACCAATATTAGAAACAGAAATCATTCTGAAAGATAACCATGACAAATTAAAAACACAGTGGTTCAAAACATCACACTGCACACCTTAAATATATGTACAATTTTTATTTGTCAATTATACCTCAATAAAGATAGGAAAAAAACCAAAATGAAAGCAGTAAATAACAAACAGATACTGCAGAAAATCAAGTAATAGAAGAAAATTTCTCAATGGCACAAAGATTTTCAGTCTTTAGATAGAAAAGAGTCACAGATACCAGCCCAATTTAATTAAGAGAGAATCATATGGAAATGTAGCCCAGAGGAAGTTTTACATTTCTGAAACACAGGGGATAATATCTTCAAGTATCTGGGAACAAAAAATAAGTTTTCTGCACAGGAAAGTAACTTTAAACTTTACATACTTTTTAAAAAGTATGTCTCTTTTGTCTGAAAATGTAGGAAGACATGGAAGAGGAAAAATATTAATATTGTCATCACTCACAGGAGGAAATAACTAAATCCATTTCAAGTTTTTAAATTATTTTAGTTTTAAAAAATTTTTACACCAGACTTCAAGCTGTATTATGAAGCTATAATCATCAAGACAGTATGGTACTGGCACAAAAAAAGACACTCAGATCAATGGAACAGAACAGAGAACCCAGAAATGGACCCACAAACGTATGGCCAACTAATCTTTGACAAAGCAGGAAAGAATATCCAATGGAATAAAGACAGTCTCCATTGAACTAATGGAGTTAGTTAGAAAGAATATCCAATGGAATAAAGTAGTGCTGGGAAAACTGGACAGCCACATGCAGAAGAATGAACCTGGACCACTTTCTTACACCACACACAAAGAAACTCAAAATGGAAGAAAGGCCTAAATGTAAGACAGGAAGCCAACAAAATCCTTGAGGAGAAAGCAGGCAAAAACCTCTTTGACCTTGGCTGCAACAATTTCTTACTCAACATGTCTCAGGAGGCGAGGGAAACAAAAGCAAAAATGAACCACTGGGACCTCATCAAAATAAAAAGCTTCTACACAGCGAAGGAAACAATCAGCAAAACTAAAAGGCAACTGACAGAATGGGAGAAGATATTTGCAAACAACATATCAGATAAAGGGTTAGTATCTAAAATCTGTAAAGAACTTATCAAACTCAACACCCCCAAAACAAATAATCCAGTGAAGAAATGGGCAAAAGACATGAATAGACACTTCTCCAAAGAAGACATCCAGATGGCCAACCGACACATGAAAAAATGCTCAACATCAGTCATCATCAGGAAAATACAAATCAAAACCATAATGAGATACCACCTCACACCAGTCAGAATGGCTAATATTAACAACTCAGGCAACAACAGGTGTTGGCGAGGATGCGGAGAAAGAGGATCTCTTTTGCATTGCTGGTGGGAATGCAAACTGGTGCAGCCATTCTGGAAAACAGGATGGACGTTCTCAAAAAATTAAAAATAGAACTATCCTACGACTCAGCAAGTGCACTACTAGGTATTTATCCAAGGGATACAGGTGTGCTGTTTTGAAGGGACACATGCACCCCAATATTTATAGAAGCAATGTCAACAACAGCCAAAATATGGAAAGAGCCCAAATGTCCATCGATGGATGAATGGATAAAGAAGATGTGGTATATATATACAATGGAGTATTACTCAGCAATCAAAAAGAATGAAATCTTGCCATTTGCAACTACGTGGATGGAACTGGAGGGTATTATGCTCAGTGAAATTAGTCAGTCAGAGAAAGACAAAAATCATATGACTTCACTCATATGAGGACTTTAAGATACAAAACAAATGAACATAAGGGAAGGGAAGCAAAAATAATATAAAAACAGGGAGGGGGACAAAACATGAGTCTCTTAAATATGGAGAACAAACAGTGGGTTACAGGAAGGGGTGTGGGAGGGGGGATGGCCTAAATGGGGAAGGGGCATTAAGGAATCTACTCCTGAAATCACTGTTGCATTATATGCTAACTTGGATATAAATTTAGAAAAATAATAATAAAAAAATATTCAATATGAAAAAAAATTTTATAGAGAGGGGTACCTGGGTGGCTCAGTTGGTTAAGCATCTGACTTTGGCTCAGGTCATGATCTCACAGTTTGCATGGTGGGTTCGAGCCCCACGTTGGGCTCTGTGCTGACAGCTCAGAGCCTGGAGCCTGCTTTGGATTCCGGGTCTCCCTCTCTGTCCCTCCCCTGCTTGCGTTCCTGCTCTCTCAAAAATAAATAACATATATAAAAAAAAAAAAAAGCAAGCCATGTGACGCCTGGGTGGCTCAGTTGGTTGAGTGGACAACTTAGGCTCAGGTCATAATCTTGTGGTTTGTGGGTTCAGGCCCCGTGTCGGGCTCTGTGCTGAGAGCTCAGAGCCTGGAGCCTGCTTCAAATTCTGTGTCTCCCTCTCTCTGTCCCTCCCTAGCTCACACACTCTCTCTCTCTCAAAAATAAACTTTAAAAAATTAAAAAAAAAACTAAGCTATTTACCAGCAAATGTATTAAAATTTTTTTTTGATGTTTTTAGAGACAGAGAGAGAGGGAGAGTGCGCATGAGTACGTGTGCATACACGAATAAGTGGGGGAGGGACAGGAGAGGGAGAGAGAATACCCCCCCCCCCCCCCCCCAAGGCAAGCTACATGCTCAGCGCAGAGCCTGCTGTGGGCTCGATCTCACACCGTGAGATCATGACCTGAGCTGAAATTAAGAATCGGAGACTCAATGGACTGAGCCACCCAGGTGCCCCAGAAAGTAAATCCATTTTATTCTTGGTATTGATGAAGAGATCAGTTTAAACTTTTTTTTTTTAAATTTTTTTTAATGTTTATTTATTTTTGAGACAGAGAGAGACAGAGCATGAATGGGGGAGGGGCAGAGAGAGAGGGAGACACAGAATCAGAAGGAGGCTCCAGGCTCCGAGCCATCAGCCCAGAGCCTGACTCGGGGCTCGAACTCAAGAACCGTGAGATCATGACCCGAGCTGAAGTCGGACGCTCAACCGACTGAGCCACCCAGGCGCCCCGAGATCAGTTTAAACTTTTAACAGTAATCATTATTAGAGTTAAAATGAATGTATAACTCTTGAATCATTAGTAAAAAGAGGATAAATAAAACTTGATCAACATAGCAACTAAAAAAAAAAAAAAAGAAAGAAAAAGAAAAAGGAAATAGCATATAGGCATTAAAATAGAAAGCACTGGGGCACCTGGGTGGCTCTGTCAGTTAAGCATCCGACTTTAGGTCAGGTCATGATCTTGCAGTTCCTGAGTTCAGGCCCCAGGCCCCACATCGACTCTGCTGTTAGCACAGAGCCCCCTTTGGATACTCTGTCCCCATCTATCTTTGCCCCTTCCCCACTCACACACTCACTCTTGCTCTCTCTCCCTCTTAAAAAAAAAAAAAAAACTTAAAAACAGAAAGCATTTAAAACATACGATTAGGAAAAGAAAATCTTGTCAGTTTCTATTAAAAATGTGAATAGGTTACAACTCCTTTACTGGGTAAAACCAAAACTAAACCAAAAGTTAACTGTTTGTTTATTTATTTATTTTTCCTTTCAATATATATATATATACTTTTAATTGTATTTTTTATTTTTTAAAATTTACATCCAAATTAGTTAGCATATAGTGAAACAATGACTTCAGGAGTAGATTCCTTACCCGTAAGTAGATGCCCCTTACCCGTTTAGCCCATCCCCCCTCCCACAACCCCCTGTTTATTTAATTTTTAATGTTTATTTATTTTTAAGAGAGAGAGAGAGAGAGACAGAGTGTGAGCGGGGAAGGGGCAGAGACACAGGGAGACACAGAATCCAAAGCAGGCTCCAGGCTCTGAGCTGTTAGCACAGAACCTGATGCAGGGCTCGAACTCATGGACCGTGAGATCATGACCTGAGCCAAAGTAGAATGCTTAAAAAACGACTGAGCCACCCAGGCACCCCAACTATGCTGTTTATAAAACATCTAAAACAAAGACATGGAAAGATAAAAATTGAAAGGATGGCAAAGACATATCAGAAAGAAAGCAGGGATGGGAATAGTAGTAACAAAGCAAAATCCAGGGCTGTTTTTTTGTTTGTTTTATATCAACAAGTATAACTTAAAAAATGAAACCCACCAGTCTTCATGCATTGAATAAAAAGTACTGAAACATATAAACCCAAACTGTTCTAATACAAGAAGAATGGACTGAATTATGATTTTAGTGGGTGGCTGAGTCTTTGGCAGTTCAAGCAAACAAAAAGTAAATGAGGGTGGAGGGAGGCTGAATAATCAATAGATTCGATTAGCAATTAAATGGAACTTCTAGACACATTTAATATGGTCCCTGAAACGTTTATGCATATTTATTATGTATTTATTTTGTATTTACTTATACATGTTTATTAGGTATTATGCAATGAAGTAACGCCTCCTCCCCCATTACAGAAAGTAGGGTAAGTGGTTGGTCGCATTCTATAATCACGGTGCAATAAAACTAGGAATCAACGAAAAGGTTAATAACAACAAAATAACTTCATTAGTGAGAATGAAAAGGAAACAAGCCCTGGACTACAGAGATTAGAGCTGCAATTACAGATAATAAATTAACGAGAAAGAGATTTTACACATCGAAATTCACAGATGCAGCTAAAGCTATGTTCAAAAGAAAACAGGTTGTCTTAGATACTTTTATTATTAAATAAGGAAGTAAATATCAAAAATCCAGAGAAAGACTAAAAGAAATCTATCAAAATAAAAATTAGTTAAGAGAAAAGCAAGAGTGGATGAATGAGAAAAACAACTTCTATAAATCCAAGAGGTCTTTGCAAAGACCAATAAAGGAGCCAAACCCTTGGCAGAGTCTAATTAAGAAAGCGCAAGGCAAAACCACAAATACCTAACATTACAAATGAGAATGAGAGTTAAGAAAAGGTGTGTTGACTTTAGAAATTATAAGAGAGTAACATTTGTAGTTTTATCTTAAAGGAAATGAACGAAGGGGCGCCTGGGTGGCTCAGTCAGTTGAGCGTCCGACTTCAGCTCAGGTCACGATCTCGCGGTCCGTGAGTTCGAGCCCCGCGTCTGGCTCTGGGCTGATGGCTCAGAGCCTGGAGCCTGCTTCCGATTCTGTGTCTCCCTCTCTCTCTGCCCCTCCCCCGTTCATGCTCTGTCTCTCTGTCTCAAAAATAAATAAATGTTAAAAAAAAAAAATTTAAAAGAAATGAATGAGTTTGTGAAACGAATGAATTTTAGGGAAAATACAAATTACTGAAATTGACTCAAAGAAAAAAAATCAAAATAGATTCCTAACTGTGAAAACATTCTTTTTTTTAATTTTAGAGAGTGAGAGAGAGAGCGCACAAATCTTAAGCAGGCTCCATGCTTAGCACAGAGCTTCCTTGAGAGCCTACAGAGAGTTGTCTCTCTCTGCCCTCCCACCCCCCAAAATAAATAAATAAACAAAAAAAAAAAAAAAAAAAAGAAAGAAAGAAAGGAAATCACTCTCCTAAATGTTACTGGGCACAGATGATTATTAGGGGCAAACTTTCCAGGCCTAGGTAATTCCTATGCTACTGAAAATGCTTTAGAACCTAAGAGAAAGGCAGAAACCATCCTGGCTCATTTAATTCTAGTAGCAAAATTTGAGGAAGATCTCTTACACACACATACATGCACACATGCACGCATGCACACACACCACTCTGACAAGGACAAATAAAAAATCCAAAATAATTAAGAAACTGAATTCAGCAGGCTAATACACCATGACCAAGAGGGCATATTCCACAAGTGTAAGGATGATTCAGTAATAAGAAATGCATCAGTATCACTCAGTTTATCAACAGGTCACATTTATGTAGTGTCTTTGTGCTTGTCCAACTAGAATTATTTCCTTGCAGTCAGGATTGACAGCTTTCACTTTTTCTAGGCAAGTATAAAGTCTGGTATTTGTATCATTTTTATTTTACAATACTCCATGGTATTTCTCTCCATAGTAGGCTGGTAAATACTCAAATGTATTTATACTTATATCATCACTATAACATTTGGTTTAATTTTTTCCTGACCACCTAGTAATCTTTGAAAAAAATTTTTAATATGTATTTTGAGAGAGAGAGAAAGAGAAAGAGAGAAAGCACGCATAAGTGGGCGAGGGGCAGAGAGAGAGGGAGAGAGAATCCCAAGCAGGCTCTACCCTGCCAGCACAGAGCCTGATGTATTCTCACAAACTGTGAGATAGTGACCTGAACCAAAATCAAGAGTCGGACGCTTAATCGACTGAACCACCCAGGTGTCCCCACCCACTGTGGAATGGATAAAGGACAGAACAGTAAGAACAAGCATCACGACTGAGCATAGAGAATTGTTGCCTGGATATTTTAATACAATTTTTATTTTTAAAAAATTTTTAATGTTTATTTTTGAGAGAGAGACGGAGAGAATCTGAAGCAGACTCCTGAGCTGTCAGCACAGAGCCCAATGCAGGGCTCAAACCCACAAACTATGAGATCATGACCTGAGCTGAAGTTGGACCCTTAACCGACGGAGCCACCCAGGCACCCCTAATACAATTTTTAAATGAGAGAGACTAAGTATATTAATACATACCTTTTACCTCTTATTATTTTTACAAATAGCAGGTAAAACAAGAGTTAAGTGGAAGTTAAAGCATATAACTCTATTCCCACCAAAATACTCCATATAACTTGACCCATCAGTCAAACAAGATTTTTAAAATCGAGGTGTAATTAACATAAAACAAAAGTCACAGATTTTTAAGTGTATTGGTGGATGATTTTTGACACCCAAGATACAGAACATTTCCATCATGCTAGAGAGTTCCCTCTGACTGTTCTTTTTAAGTCAGTTCTATATTTGTAAGTCAAATTGGCTTATTTAGCTCTTGAGAGATCAAAAGATGAGCTCATTACTTTAGACCTAGAAATCCATGGTTCCACAGTAGTAAGAACAAAACTCACAAAACACTGAATTTTCTCCTTATCCGTTTGCTGTTTTCATGGGTTGTACAACTAGGACTATGAGAATGTTACAAAGAAAATTGTTATTCTTTGAAGATGATCAACCAGCCAAATGCTATTATGGTGATCTTAGAGGAGCCACTTAAGTTCTTATAATAATACAATACAGAGTCATTCAAGATTACTTATAATAGGTGGTTTGGAATTTAGAGTTGTTTTTGGTTGCCTTCTCGTAGTAAGATTTCTTGTGCTAGAATTCAACTTCATTTGATTTCCTTTAACAGACGGACCGTCCTTGGCCTCTTGACTTCCAGTTTTCAATACTCAAAAAAAATTATGTTGAGGTTATGAACCCATAGTTGTTGGACTAGATTCGATCTCACTTTGTAGGACAAGAACCAATGCCAAGTGGAAGTCTATAGTTGCAGAACTGTTCCTGGAGATATAATAGCACACAGGGTCAGGGGGCAGGGTTAATAGTCCTCCAAAGTACACTGGAACTACATGTCATTTTGCTATCTTTTTTGCTCCGTATTCCTCTTTAGTTCCCTGTTTGCGTCTTTATGTCTCTGCCTTTCTGTGTGCGTGCACATGCTTTGTCGGTGAAATTGTGAGACCCAAGATGCTAGCTGTAAATCCAGAATCCCAAGCAATAATTTCAAGAAGCTGAAGATTTCCGGAGATACATGAATCACAAGAAAAGGCTCTGACATTTTATGACAAAAGACTCTAATAATGTAATAGACCATGAGCCCTTCAGCTCTTGTTACTTTAAAAAGAATTAATCTTTTAAAATGATGATTGAGCCCTTGAAAACCATCAAGGACTAACTAGGGAGGAGAACATATGCTTTTTTTTTTAATGGTGTTTCATGTCTGGTTTTCTCTCTGGGGCCTCTTTTTCCAGACCTTGTCTTCTCGAGTGGGAGGATTTTGTCTCTTGTGTGGTTAATGCTCTCTACCTACACTCCCCCCGCCCCAAATACCACTTAATAAGCAAAGTATTGTGCCTACTACTTTTTACCCCCAGTTTTAAGTTTCTGTTCTAAGAGTTGGTCAAGGAGAGGAGAGGCAACCACTGGGAATAACATCCCACAGAGCTGGCATGAAACACAGCAGGAAAAGGCATATCGGGGTCCCTGGGGCCGGGGACTACACTGTTCCAGAGTTGCCAGGTGGGAACAGGCAGGGGGGTGGGCTGTCGGGCTCAACCCACCCCTATTCAGTGCATTCTGCATCTGTGCTGACCCTGCCACTGGGCTGGCAGCAAGGTGGTCAGCCCGCCCAGGACACTGGTGAGCAGGTCAGAACGTCAAGGGAAGGACATGAATCTACATACGCTTCTAAGGGACTTCATTATCTTGTTTTTTTTCCCCCTCTGACCAAAGATGTGCCTAACACACAAAGAGCCTTCATAAAATCGTAGTGGCCACTTAATTTCTTCATGTATCTGCTTGTATTTTGATACACACACTTGGCCTTGTGGATTTACTATTCTCTCATTCTTTGGTTTGACTGCAGAATCATAATATTTATGCTCTTTTGATCTCAATTAACAAATTGATTTGGCTGCTCAGCGATGGAGAGAACATTCTGTTCATGCTGTTTTCCATTCAGAAACTTGGAAGGCAGACGCTCTGACTTTCTGCAGGACGCCTGGTGACTTTATTTCTCATTTTGTCTCTCAGTTCTCTGTTCATCTGTCTCTCTCAACCTCCATCCTTCTCTCCCTTTGACTCCTTCTTTCTCCTCTTCCTCTCCCTCTGTGGCCCAACTAGCTCTAAATCAGAGACCCTAACTGTGCAAGGCTGTCATAAAGCACATAGTTTAGGGCAACTAAGAGTGCACCCCCTTACAAACGACCATCACTTGAGCTAATTAAGTGCTTGTCCCCTGAACCCCTATGTGAGGGGGCTGACTGTCCTGGGGCTGCTGTGCGAGAGGAGCCCAAGCCGCTCAGAGAGGGCAGGTGTTGATGCTCTGGGCAGCAGAGCTGCCTCGCGTTCCCCGGCCCCAGTGCCACGCAAGTGAGCGTCAGCGGGTTCCCATGATTCCAACCCTCAGTTGTTGAGTCATCTGTCATCTTCAGCCTCTGAATCTTCCCAACTGAAGCTAGACACTGTGGAGCTAGGACAAACTGGTCCCACTGTGCCTTTTCCAGATTCCTAACTCAGGGAATCCATGAACATAATAAAATGGTGGTGGTTTTACTCCACGAAGCCTCGGGGGATTTGTTATACAGCAATAGTAACTGGAATAAAAATTGGAAGGAGGAGTGAGGTGCTATAACACAGCCCTATGTAGCTGGCGCTGGCTTTGGGAAGTGGGGGGAAGCCTGCTAGTAGAATCGCGATGGGCTTTAAGGAGGCGGCCGGCGAAGGCCACAAGGGAAGCAAGGAGAATGATATTTCAAGCTTGGGGACGGGAGACCCTTGTTATGATGCGGCAGAAAATCTGACAATGCTGTTGCCTATGGGAAGGTCGAGACTGGAAAATGTACCAGACAAATGCAATGATTTAGATAAGGATTTCTAGATAGAATATTGAAAGTGCCATCTGGCTTCTTCTTGCTGTCTATGAAAAAAATGTGAGAGGCAAGAGTTGGTCTTAATAAAGAACTGTTCAGCTTTCATACAAAATTTAGAGGAAGTATAAAGAAGCTGGCACTTGCGGGGTTTCAAAATACAACTGTTTCTTATTCCCAGCTTCTCCAGATGGCAAATGAGTCTCAAATTAAGAAATGGTTTCAGGGCAATGATCAAATCCGAGTGGGATTGTAAAATCCTCTGTCAAAACCTCAGAAAGATCTAAGGCAATGCTGCATAGAAACTTCCAGACAGACTAAAGGCTCTCTAAACATCTTCAGGCCATGTCTTACACATTTTCTCTATTAAACAGTAGGGGCTTTAAGACTCTTAAGAGCCGTGTCTCATGGTAGCTCGCAAGGAGCCCAAGGTACTGGAGAGTTTGTCTTGCAGAGATCTGTGGGTGTGGTTTCTAACGTAGTGGATTATAAATTGATGCACAGTAGGTCCGTGAATATCTCACAGGAATTCTATCAGGCTGGACTAAGAGGGATGTTATAAAATGTGACAAGGCTTTTGGACCCTCAGCCCCTGGTGGGCAAGAAGCAAACTAAGAAGGCTAAGTCAGATGCAAACACTGTGCCCTCCGTTCTCCATCTCCTGGAATAGACGGTGTCCACAGGAAATCCCATTCTTGCATCACCATTGTGTGTTGGGTATGTGGGGCAGATAACTTGTCTTTTTATTTTATTTTTGAAAAAAATTTTTTTAACATTTATTTATTTTTGAGAGAGCCTGAACAGGATAGGGGCAGAGAGACAGGGAGACACAGAATCCAAAGTAGGCTCCAGGCTCTGAACTGTCAGCACAGAGCCCGAAGTGGGGCTTGAATTCACAAACCATGAGATCATGACCTGAGCCGAAGTCGGACACTTAACCGACTGAGTCACTCAGGTGCCCCTGACTTGTCTTTTTAAGGACCTGAAGTTCATAGTCTTCAGATTGGAAGAACTCTAGCTGAGGAACCGCACCTGACTCAGATGATGGGAGCCTGGACCTCAACCCTGAACTTGTGCCATATGGGGAGGAGAATTGGGGGCATCTTGGGAGGGGTGAGTGTATTCGGAAAGTCAGAGCAGGGAAAAATAATCTACCAACGGGTAGACTGCGGAGGATTTAAAACAAAGTCACAAAATCTTTGACGTTCTTCCTGCTGAGAGATGGGGTCTCTGTCCTTTCCCCTTAACCAAAGACTTACTTTTAACCACTAAAATGCAACTGAAGGGACGCTGGTGACATCCAAGTTTAGGTATACAAGGGGTACGGCTTCTGCCTTAGTCACTGGCACACTCATGCTCTGAGCCCTGAGACACCTGGAAGGAAGTCTGACTACTCTGAGGCCACCATGTTGTAAGGAAGCCAAGCATCAACAAAAGACCTTAGAAGGCTCTCCAGTGAGCAGCCCCAGCCTTCAAGTCCTCTTGGCCTGGGAAACAGTCAGGTGAGGGAACAAGCCTTCAGTTATTCCACCCCCGGCCCTTGGATCACCCCCAGCCTTCCAGTCTTCCTACTGGAGGCCTCAGACATTGTAGAGCAGAGATGAGCCATCTGCTTTGCTGTTTCTCAATTTGTGCCCTACAGAACTCATGTCCATAATAAAATGATTGTGGTTTTAACACTGGGATAGATTCTTAAGCAACAATAATGACAAGAAAATCGAGAAATCTTCATTTGGTAAATGTATCATGGAAAGAATGCATCATTTGGGAAACCTAAGTGTATTCCTTTACAAACAAGTATCACTTTCAACAACTTTTTGAAAATTTTACCATGTTGGAAGAACATTTAAGGAAATACTGTATTTTAGAAATGTTTTCCAGTTTCACTAAACGTCATAAAATTAACTCTTTTACTTTCTTAAGGATTCTGAGTTGTTATGGGTAAACATCAATTAGTAAATGTGCTTTAAAACATGCATCTGCAGGGCTACTGGAGTTCATATGATCATATCTCTGGATCACAAGCTCCAAAAATCAAACATGTGTAAACCACATGACATTCTAATGGTGAAATAAAACCTATCATACAATACGTGAGTCATGAGCAGTAATAAAAAATTGTCTTGGGGTGCCTGGGTGGTTGGTATCCGACTCGGCTCAGGTCATGATCTCGAGGTCTGTGAGTTTGAGCCCCACCTGGGGCTCTATGCTGACAGCTCAGAGCTTGAAGCCTGCTTCAGATTCTGTGTCTCCCTCTCTCTCTGCCCCTCCCCCACTAGAGCTCTCTTACTCTCTCAAAAATAAATAAACATTAAAAAAAACTGTCTCAAAGCCAATATAAATGACCGTATACACAAGCATTTAGTTATGAGCCTAGTACTATTGATCAGTGAAAATAATTGTAATCAATTGATTAAAGGGCTAAGTTTATATCACTGATTGACAGGGGCTTTCAACCCTTGATTTGAACAGCTTGATGAAGGTAACTCAGTAAAACTCTTCAGTAAGTTTCTAATACCAATTCATCTAACTGAATGAATAACATGGCTGTATTGAATTCCAATTGCTTCCAAATATATTCCACATCTTTTCAGGGATTTAGGGCACCATCAAGAAGAAAATGCACAACCTAGATAATGTTCTCATTGTGAATCAACTTCATACTTAACAGAATTAAACAAAAATTCCTTTAGAAACTATCACACAGGAAGCTGGGCCTGTCATAGCCTTCTCTATTAATTTTAAAAAAAAAATTAAGTATTTATTTATTTATTTTGTGAGAGACAGAGACAACGTGAGCAGGGGAGGGGCAGAGAGAGAGGGAGTGAGAGAATCCCAAGCGGGCTCTTGCTGATAGTGCAGAGCCCGATGTGGGCCTCAAACTCAGGAAACTGTGAGATCATGACCTGAGCTGAAAGCAAGAGTCAGAGGCTCAACCAACTGAACCACCCAGGTGCCCCTCATTTTGTTGTGCATACCTCATTTGTGACGTGCAAATTTGGCTATTTCATATTTAGATTAAATCTGTCAAATTCCTTACTAGAAAAGTGGTTAGAACCTACAAATTCTTGGGTATCAGCCAAGTGGCTAATTGTTTTCGACTTGTTAAAAATCTCAGACAGGCCTGTTGGAGGTCTCTATTCTAGAATATCTGAATATTTGAGTTCCTGGATTTGTCTTGCAAGTTGGAATTCAGTAGTTTCATAAGAAATTGAATTTTAAGTCCAAAAAGGCTGCTCTCAGGAAAGAGCTCAAGAAATCACTTCAACAGATTTTAATACCAAGCCATCTAGTGGAATAAAACTCAGTCCCTTCTGAGTCTTCCCACACTTCAATTTTCATATATTGCAACTGTCAATATGCCTGCCTGTAAGATACTGCCTTTTAATTACTGCTTCAGGTTTACTGTTGTGGGCTTGGAAACAGATCGTCAGATTCATCACAAGGGTGCATGAAACAAGACAAATGGCCCAAGTGGGCACTCCTTGAGAAAGAGCATGCAAAGTTTAGCGCGCAAACTCTGTCATGTGTATTCTGACTATTCAGAAGGTCGAAATGAATTCTGACAAAGGTAAAAATCCACTTATGTTCTATTTATCTCCTATGGCTATGGGGTCAGTTGCTATCAACCTTGGCTGAGTATTAGAATCACTGAGGATACTTTGATGTATATGGTCTGGGATCGGGTTGCACATCTATAGTTTCTTAAAGCTTCCCAAGTGATTCCAACCACACACAGCCACTGACTTAGGTAAAACTATTAAGTAACTGGGTCCCACACAGTCAAATTATTATTAAAAAAAATTTTTTTTAATGTTTATTTATTTTGACAGAGAGAGAGAGAGACAAAGCGAGCAGGGGAGGGGCAGAGAGACAGGGAGACACAGTATCGGAAGCAGGATCCAGGCTCTGAGCAGTCAGCACAGAGCCCAACGTGGGGCTCGAACTCACAGACCGCAAGATCATGACCTGAGCTGAAGTCGGATGCTCAACAGACTGAGCCACCGAGATGCCCCTCAAATTATTATTTTAAAAAGCTAATTGTTTTACTAATTGAATCACATTTTATATTATCCATTTTAAGTTCATTTTTTCCCCTCTCTTAAAATACCAACTTAATTAAGTTACTGTCCTTATTGGTATTTTAATTGAATTTTTTTACCCTTAAAAATTAATGATCCGCTCGATGCAAAAATATTATTCACTCATAATTTTAGGCTTACTTTCCTTAACCTGTGTTTGTCAACGAGTTGAATCCATGTACACTAGTACCTTTTTCTTTTAGGGATGATGAGTGATTTTCCAATTGTATCCTGGTCATTTTGGGTACTGTGCTATCAGACATCGGATCTAATTTAAGCCTTCTATTTGAGCAGGCTTTTGCTAAAAATGGACCAGTAGGGGAAGAAGGCACCAATGCATTAGTGCTGGAGGGGAGTGGGAGTCCAGGCCTCCCAATTTGGTCTCTATTGACACCACCGTTTTTTAAAAACGTTTATTTATTTTTGAGAGGGAGAGGGAGAGAGAGGGATAGAGAGGGCACAAATAGGGGAGGGGCAGAGAGATAACCCCAAGCAGGCTCTGCATGGTCACTGCAGAGCCTGATGCGGGGCTTGAACTCATGAACCGTGAGATCATGACCTGAGCCCAAATCAAGAATCAGATGCTCAGATGCTCATGTGACTGAGCACCCGGATGCCCCTCCAGTGGTACCACCTTGGCGGGGAGTATGAGAGGTACCTCACAACCCCCAGGAGGGGGTGGAAACCTAGGATCCTCACCCAGCCTCCCCTGATACTATGGAAAGGGAAATAGACACCTACCTTGCCCTGGGTGGGAGGTGGAAATATGGGCTCCCCTTTGGGTCTCCTGGATACCACCCTAGCAGGGATGGGGAGGGAGGCCTCTTTACTGCCAGCCAAGGGCAGAGGTCTAGGCTTCCACCTAGGCCTTTACAGACAGAAATGTGGGGTGGGGATGGGGTTTTCTGGAGGAGTGTTTATTGTCACAAAGGTTTCTGTTTTATGAGGCTGCCCATTTCCTGGTCCTTTTTCAAGAGACAGCAAGCTTTTCTCATTCATGCCCGTTAGCATTTCTGGGCTGGGGGCTTTTCCAGCACCCAGTCCCAGGGTGTGTAGGGGGCAAGAAGAGAACTCCGAGAACATTCTGCCATGCAGCTTCTCAAGTCCTAACATCCCTAGCTAGTCTATCTTCTATCTTTCAGAGTCTCCTTATGTTTGTTTTATAATATAATTTCCAGGGTTTTTAATTGTATTTAGTGAGAGGGACAGGGCAAAATGCATCTATCTATCCCATCTGGTCCAGAACTGGAAGTCTGAACACTCTATTCCAGATTATACATGCAAACAAATGAGAAAATGTGGTTTTCTCCTTAGGGAATTTGTAATGTGGTTGAGGAGTCAGAAGGCACAGATCACACGCGTGGACAACATGAGCCCTGTTTGGGGAAAAGAGGCTGCAAGTTTCCCTGTCATTAAAATATTGCTAATTCTCGAATGTGAATGTCAAACTTAGACCTTTCTCTGGAGCTCCGGATGGGTGGGTATTTCTGCGTGTCTGGGGAAAATGCAGGCAGGGGTCTCCTGGAGGGCCCGTCTGTTGGACCTGGCCAAAAGGAAACCCCTCACCTTGCCCTAACCAACCTCCCTCTCAAAGGCCCTATTTCAATCAAGAGCCACCAGTCATACCACGTCCCAAGCCCAAAAGAGAGGGCAGGGTAGGATGAAAAAATGATCTAAATTAATGCAGATAGAAGATGAAACCAGTGCCTGGCACACAGAAAATATTTTTTCTTAATGTTAACTTTAAGACTATCTCAGAAACCTCCTAGGGCTTGTCTCTCCCATCTCTGTTGCCATTGCATCCAATGAGATTATTCCAAGAGTCTCTGAAATGGTCTGTATTTCACCAGCCTCTCCGCATTTCAGTCCATAGTTTGCTGTCAGAATTAGCGTCCTAAAAAGTAAACCTCATCGTGTCATTTAAAATCTGCTGCTCTGCATTGCCAAAGGCCGTAGTTCACACACCCCATTAAGAATTTGAAAAAAGCAGGGGGTGCTTGGGTGACTCAGTTGGTTAAGCGGCTCAGGTCATGATCTCGTGGTTTGTGAGCTGGAGCCCCTCACTGGGCTCTCTGCTGTCAGTGCAGAGCCAGCTTCAGATCCTCTGTCCCCCTCTCTTTCTGCCCCCCCCATTCTCTCTCTCTCTCTCAAAAATAAACATTAAAACAAAAAAATTTTTTGAAAAAAGCAGGACAAGATTTGGGTCAAGAAATCAAGAGTTGATTAAGAGCTCATGATTTGAGCCCTGCACGGGCTCTGTGCTGACAGTTTGGAGCCTGCTTGGGATTGTCTCTCTTCCTCTCTCTGCCCCTCCTCCTCTCTCTCTCTCTCTCTCTCTCTCTCTCAAAATAATAATCTTAAAAAAAAAAAGAATTTGAAAAAAGCTGGGGCACCTGGCTGGCTCAGTCAGAGGACATGTGACTCTTGATCTCAGGGTCATGAGTTTGAGCCCCATGTTGGGTGTAGAGATTTCTTTAAAAAAAGAAGATAAACTTAAAAAATAATGTAAGTCAGATTATGTCACTCTTTAAAATGAAAAAAAGAATTTTGAAAAAAGCTACAAGTGTCCACTAAAAAAATAATAAACTTAAAAAATATGTAAGTCACATTATGTCCCTTAAAAAAAATTTAGGGGCACCTGGGTGACTCAGTTGGTTAAGTGTCAGACTTTGGCTCAGGTGATGATCTCGCAGTTCACAGGATGGAGCCCCTTGTTGGGCTCTGTGCTGACAGCTCAGAACCTGGAGCCTGCTTTGGATTTTGTGTCTCCCTGTCTCTCTCTGTTCCTCCCCTGCTCACACACTCTCTCTCATTCCCTCTCAAAAACAAATAAAGTTTAAAAAAAATTGAAACATTTTGACACAAGCTAACAAGCGCCCAGTGCAGAAAAATGCAGAAGTGATTGCATATACTTATGAACCCCGGGAAACTCTTCCTTGTCTGAGAAGCCATTTCTACCCACTCCATGCACGTGCACAGCAATTCACGCTTATCTTTGTTTTAGCATTTAATAGTTTGTATCGTGATGATTTCTGTATGTTTGCTTCACCCACTTAAAAATTAGAAGGTGCCCTGTCTTTCTCATCTTTGTTTCCCTGGTACATAGCATAGTGCCATAGAAGCAAAGTTAGCAGATAATCGAATGTACTGAATGTGTAGAAGACAATGAGAGTAAAAGGCAGAGATGAGTCAAAGGGTTCTCTTTGCTCAGGAAGTTCTGATGGTTCCCATGTGTTCTTCTATCAAACCCACACCCTTCTTCGAAGCCTCCAAAGCACGTTCTTCCTGGTTGCCTTACAGATAACTGCCGCCTCACTTCACCTCTGGATGTTTTCGTCTACTCTCTGGTCTCAGCTACCACCCATTAATTGCTTCCAAATCTATGTCTCCATTCTGGATTGTTCTCTAGACAGTCCAATGTCATCCGGCCTCTCTATTTTATGTTCCTCAAACACCTGAAATGAAATCCATTTAGGACTGAACTTACTTTCGTTTCCACACCCTCCTACCACAGCCCTGCTTCCCTCTGCACTTCCCACCTTGGTTAGTAACCAGCGCTGCCATCTGCCCAAGCTGATCAGGAGAGAAACCTATGAAACTACATCCTTTCCTCCCCTCAGTGTCTATGTCCTGTCGTTTCTACCACTTAAACAGCTCTTGAATCCAGCCCCCTTAGTTTCTTAACAGGATTACAGCAGCTTCTTAATTGCCTTCTCTGTCTCCAGTCTTGACTCCTCCAACTCACTCGTCGACACCCATTTACTGAGCACATACTGTATGGTAGTAGCAAGAGTCCATGACCCTTCTCTCATGGCATCTCTGTTCTAATGGGGAGCCTTGGGGAACCAGACTGTAAACAACTGTGTAATGTGAAAGGTGGTGACCCAGTCAATGAAGAAGAATAAAGTAGCAGTGTAAAGGCATAGAGAGGCCCAGGATGGAGTTGGGGGGTATCATTCTAGAAGACCCGTCTGAGGTTATCTGGGGCCGGGACCCCAAAGGTATCTGGGAGAAGAACACTCCAGGCAGAATGAAAATCAAGAGGAAAGAGTCAACAGTGTGGACGTGGAGGGGGACTTTATCCTATTCCTCTGGATTCGACAGGCACAGGATTGCCAGTTTGCAAAGGGGGCTACGAGCAGCCTGTAATTATTGAGTATTTTGCTATGTAACAAGAACTACACTAAGGACTTTAAAAGCATTATTCCAGGCTTATTTACATGCATCTTATATCAGGCTTCAATACTCTGCTGAGGTGGGTGTTTTTGTTAAAATGGGGCACGAATTCAACAAACCCCCATAACACTTCCATGCATCCTACCGTGTGCGTTTGCCAGACCCCACTGGGATGTGGTTTTTCTTTTATCCTTCACCATTTATAGTGCAATACTCCTTAAATGCAAAGTAAGATATGTTCACAACTCAACAAGCTTTTGTAAAAGGGTAAGGCACGATGGAGCAGGGACGTGAGGACAGCCATTGGGGGTGGCTGCCTAAGGAGCAAATGACTGCTCCATCCACAGAAGCCAAAGAAGTAATTTAGCAAAGCCAAGAGAGATGATCCCAAACTTGTTAACTTAACTTAGCCTACCAGATTTACCCCCACCCCTGGCACACTGTAAAGATGTTTTTATTTAGATATAATTCTACTAAGATGAAATATTTATGGCTGTTACATTAAAAAATCAGATTCTCTCTGGGGTGCCCCACTACTTCATTATAATAATTCAGTGTAAAGAAAGTTTGCTCTGGACTTCAACCAGTAACAGAGAGACAAGCTCATTTAACACCTATGAGCTCAGGACCAGTATAGGGTGCCTCCCAGTGATGTGGGGAGGGTCAAGTGAGACAGTGTATGCAGATGTCCATCATAAGGGATGAGAGCCATCACGTATGAGGTGATTTTACTGTTATACTACCCTTGTTTAAGGAGACTCTTCCTTTTGAAGTTGGACGCTTAACTGACTGAGCCACCCAGGTACCCCAAGGAGACTTTTCCAATAAGACAGTCCTCAAACATAAGACCACAGTCAGTACCTTAAAGAAGATTTGATTTTTGATGCAGCGGACAAGATCTCAGGGCTTTCCAGAAAAAGCATACACATACACACTTTCTCTCTCTCTTCTCCCTTCATCCCTGTCTCTGTCTCTCGGTCGTGTGCGCGCACACAGACAAATGTAATGGCAGAGGTGAGTTTTGGAGTAAGCCCAACTTTTGATAGAGGTTTTTAAGAAACAGCCAGAACAACAAAAATGAATATATTTGGGGAACAAAATAATTAGATCAGTGGTTCTGGGACCTGACTATACACTGCACTCACTTGGGGAGCTAAACCATGCTGATGCCTAGGTCTGCCCACACAGAGTCCATTTCATTGGTCTGGCTTGTGTGTGTGGCCTGGGGATCAGAATTTTTACAAAACTCCCCAGGCTATTCCAATGTGCAGCCAAGTCTGAGAACCTGTGAATTAAAAAGTTACTGACATTTTCAGTTTGGCTTTAAAAGTGGATACTAGGGGCGCCTGGGTGGCGCAGTCGGTTAAGCGTCCGACTTCAGCCAGGTCACGATCTCGCGGTCCGGGAGTTCGAGCCCCGCGTCGGGCTCTGGGCTGATGGCTCAGAGCCTGGAGCCTGTTTCCGATTCTGTGTCTCCCTCTCTCTCTGCCCCTCCCCCGTTCATGCTCTGTCTCTCTCTGTCCCAAAAATAAATAAACGTTGAAAAAAAAAATTTAAAAGTGGATACTAAATAAAAGCAAATTCAAATACTCCTAAGTATCAGGTTAGCAATGGAAACATGCCATTTTTTTTTTCCTGGGTTGCCTGAGACTGGAGTCCCTTTTCCTATTTGTTCCTTCTTGGAAAAGGCAGGATTGCAATTCAGAGAGAAACACTTGTGCAAATAGAAGTACAATGTGGCAGCTCCCTTCACAGGTGCCGGTTGGCGGGTTTTTTTCCTTTCTGACAAATAAAACAAAAGGTTTTCTTTTTCTCTTTTTGTATCCCCATGGACTGTACCTCAAGAGCCTCTGACATGCAGAACACAGCCAATACATGGGCCCTGGTCTTGATCATGTCATTTCCTGAAGGATCCCCAGGGCCTACAAGTCACTTATCCGTAAAAGGTTAAGATGAAATATTAAAAAAAATTTTTTTTGTTTATTTATTTTTGATAATAAATAATAAATAAATAAATTGATAATAAATAAATAAAGAGAGAGAGATGCAGCGTGTAAGTGGGGGAGGGTCAGAGAGAGAGGGAGGCGCAGAATCCGAAGCAGGCTCCAGGCTCTGAGCTGTCAGCACAGAGACGGAGGTGGGGCTTGAACTCACAAACAGTGAGATCAGACCTGAGCTGAAGTCGGACACCTAACCAACTGAGCCACCCAAGCGCCCCAAGATAAAATATTTTAGAAAGCAATTATTATTGTGAGATAGACATAAATAAACAAGGGAAATGGGGGAGACAGAAAGCGAGAGAGCATTCTAGAAGCCAGAAGATGCCTCGTCATATGGCTCACTCGGCCTGGGTGTCTAAAAAACCTGTATTAAAATCCTGCGTGATAGGAGAATTGGTTTCTCCGTTTATAGAACGATACTGAACTTCTTGCACAGGATTCTTATAAAGATGGATGGAGATGTAACATAGTTAAATTACCTAATAAATGCCTGGCATCGGGTGCATGAGAAATGTTAGTTCTGTTATTTCTTTCGTCTTCTTGAAATAGGATATTAGTTGTGTGTGTTGTTTGTTACAAAAAGGAGGTAGTGGGAGCAGTTCACCATCGGGACCGTGAAGTCCAAGGTCCTCAAGGGTGTGGGATAACAGACTAGGGTGGGAGAGTTGTGGCCTTGGGTGGGTTGCCTCCCTCTCTGAGGGGTGGGTTCCTCCTGAGAGAGAGGTACCACGGTCATCTGAACGTTAGGGCTGCCGCGGGCCTGTGCGGACAGGCTGGGACACTTCTCTGCCTCTCTCCTGGGTCCATGAGACTTTGTGGGCAGACTGTGTGATGTGCTGTTGCACTGCCAGTGCCTGGCAAACGCACAGCGTGTAGTAGGTGCTCAAAAATGTTTCCTGCATAAGAGAGCTCCGATAAGACACTTATGTAAAAGGAAGCCTATTATTGCTTCAGCTTAGTGACATCTATTTCTGCAAACGCAGAGATCTTTTTATGTATATGCCTCCATTTAGGGCTTTGCTTTAAAAGGATCTTGTTCCTGGCAATCTGACCTCTGGATAAATAGGGTGGTGCTGTACTAATTTTCCTATACTTTAGTGGTTTAAAGGCTTTGTGCTTCTTTAATGAGATAGCTTTTTAAAGGAGTCATAAATTGGTTCTAATGATTGTTGCTTTCAGATACTGATTTAGTGCATCTTTTACATTTGTAATTGAATTTCCAAGTATAGCACTGATGAAAATGGACTCTACCTTGTGCCCCAAAGCACTGACTTTTGACATTAGAAATCGGTTGACTTAGTAGTTTAACATAAGCAATGGTCTCTAGCTGGTTTGACAAAAAGCATCTACTTCTAAACAAATGCCAGGAAAACAATCAATTGGGTAGCTCTGAAATTCTGACTTCTTCGTCTCTTACTAAAAAAAAGAAAATTAGAGAACATGGCTAACTGTCACATTTCTTAGAAGTGTTTTCAAACCATGTGACTTACTTGAATCCAATAATAAAACCATGGAGTGTTTAAAGAAAATTATAAGGAGAGTGGAAAGTGGTTTCATTGCCGAAGCTGCCAGAGCAAGAAGAGATTCTTGAAAAATTAAACTGAAATCTTAATATCTGTATCTTCACAAAAAATTCCTCTTTAATACAGACATCACTGTTTTCTAAGAACAGAGGTTCTAGAGTCTAATACTGCTAAGCAACTCTTTCTTGTAATTGGCAAAAATATAAACGTTTGCACAAGATGTTCCAAATAATACAGATTCTGGGACTTACTGAGAATTAATTAGGAAGGTAAATTTATTACCTACATAAATAAATGAACAAACCCGAGCACATTCCATGTCGACATCAAGGGGCTATATACTTTCCATTAAAGAGGACTAATAAATACAGTTTAAAGGCTCGAGGGAGGAGAGAGGGGAGAAGGCTGGCGCACAGCAGCTCAGGCAGTGCCAGACATCAGCTGACCGCCTAGATTGAGATTACCATGGAAACACCTTCTCCTGGGACTCCGCCATGAGGGCAGGGTGCTTTAGCAACGGTGATCGGGAGCAGAGCCCACAGCGATGGATTTCAGCAGGGCTCACCCCTGTACACATTATAAAGACGATCCATCTTCCAAATGAAATGATAGCTTTCTAGCCAGTCACTGTCAGATGGAGTAATAAAGCATGAAGCCCGGCATAATTACAACCCATTTACCTCTACAAAACACTCACATCGGTTCTGATAATTGTCTCTTTTCTCTTCCCTGCTTGCCTGTATTCTCCACAGAACTAAAGGAGATATTTGTGTAATTAATTGGCTACTTCCTTGGCCATCAAGCCCACACCGATAAAAAGGGACTATATCAAACAGCATTAGTGGGCAGATTCAAGCATTTTTCAAAACCAACACAGCTCACCAACAAAAGGATAAGAAGAGTCCCAGCTGAGGTTGGGTTAAATGTTTCAGTTTATGTGGTCTCACTTGAAACCAGTGAACAGATTTTATGTTTACGCAAATTAAACTCGATCTTGGCAACCAGCTCCCTGAGTGCTGGCTGGGGCGAGCCCATGTTCCCGTGAACTCACAAGACACAAGCTCGTTGATTCACGCGACTCACCTCAGCCATGGGGTGCAATCTTTTCCACCCATCTATAGTGACCTCTAGGTTGATTCTCAGAGTTAAAGAGGTTGTGATCAAAGTTCTGTACATGTTACTAATTATGTAGGTTACTTCTTGACTGTTCCCCATATCAAGCCCAGCAACCACGAGTCTCCCAGCTTTGCAAAACATTCAAATTCTGACCCTCCTTCCCATGTAAAACTTTTAACCTTTCTTGACATTGGAAATGATGCTTTAATTCGCTATTACAATTTACAAATACAGTGTAGAGAGTGATTCAAGGCAGATGATGCTAATCTGACAGTAACAAAGAATCCAGCTGGCTGAAACCCTATCCCAACTCCGCACTATTTGTACAAAGAAAGCCACTCTGTGGCTAAGACAGGGGTCACTTGTAACTTGAATGTTTCATTCTCAGACTGCTGTTTATAATTACTCAACTGTGCCATTTGTGAGAACAGTGCTTACTGAAAACAGTCTCAAAAACCTGTCATGATTTCCTATTTTTATATTTCCTGCGAAGAGCGACTGGACTCATTGCTAAATGATAAGCAGGCTGGATCGTTTTTGCTAATGAAAGAGAAAAAAGGTGTCAAATTTATACTTTAATTACATTTTGTTTAGGCTTACATAAAGATCAGTCTTTCTCTCTTGAACACAAACCAACTGATGACAGAGACTGGAGGGTGATTCCTGAAGAGATTAGCTGGACCCCGGCATACACTGAGCTACGTAGCTTAGGCTACGAGAAAAATACATGATGCTACTACATGACTGTTAGAATGGCTAGAATTTAAACTGACACTGGCAAATACTGGTGAAGACGCAAAGCAGTGGGAACTTTCATGCACTGCTGGTAGGAATGCAAAATGGTACAGCTACTTTGGGAGACAATTTGGCAGTTCACATAAAGCCGGACTTAGTCTTGCTACGTGATGTAGCAACTGCACTTGTAGGTATGTACCCAGATGACCTGAAAACTTGTGTCCATACAAAAACCTGGACGTGAGTGTTCACAGCAGCTTTATTCACGATGGTGCCAAACTGGAAGCAACCAAGATGTCCTCCAATAGGCAGAAGGATGGACAAACTATGGCACACTCATACATTGGAATAGTATTCAGTGATAAAAAGAAATGAGCTACCAAGCCATGGAAAGAGATGGGGGCACCTCAGATACCTACTGCTAAGTAAAACAGGCCAACCTACAAAGGTTACAAAGCATATGGTTCCAGTGATATGATATTCTAGAAAAGGCACAACTGCAGAGACAGTGAAATGATCAGAGGTTGCCAGGGTTTGGGGGAGAGAGCTACAAGTTGTAGAAATAAATAAGAAATATAGAGCTTTCCCTCCCGGCTTGCCTGACGATTGACCGCCATTACGAACAACATAGTTATTCTCTGAGCCAGGAAGTTCACGACTAACTGACTAATATGGCAGAAACAAATGGTCATCTATGTCCTTCACCCCAGAAAGGCAACAGAAACTAAGAAATTTGGGAAAAACTGGCCAAAACATACAAGACCACATCAGACATCATCTTTGTATTTGGATTTAGGATGCATTTTGGTGGTGGTAAGAGAAATGACTCTGGCACGATTTAGGACTCCTTGGATTACAGAAGGAAAATGAACCCAAACATAGACTTGCAAGACATCGCCTACATGAGAAGAAAAAGACCTCAAGAAAATAGCAAAAGGAACACAAGAACAGAATGAAGACGCACGGGGGGGGGGGGGGAATGCAGAGGACAGTGCCGATGCCAGCACAAAGGAGTAAAGGTTCTGTGGTGGCTGTAGTCACCTGCAGGGATGGTGCAGGCTTTTCACGAGAGGATTAATAAGCTGTAAAAACTTAAACAAAAAAGATCAAGAACAAAGTATTAGAAGAATTCGGTTATGAAAAAAGACCGGGAAAAGAAGCTGAAAATAACAGGTATTGTTATAGTGATGGGCAACTTATCAATATGTAATTATGTGATGGTGATATGTATCTTTATTTTTATGCTAAATTCTAGTTGTGCAGAGGAGAACACCGGGTATCTATTCTATAAGCAGACAGAAACTTAGACCACAGTGGGAGAAACATAATAATAGTGTGGCTACATATTCTAAAGACGATCACAAAGCAGGGTTAGCTCTACATATGCCACTTCTGTTGAGCTGCAAGGTATGATCTCAAGAAGTGAAGCGCACTGTGCAAATAAAATTAATGCCTCCTGATTTAACTTCTGGTTTACAGGAACTACAGGGACAAGGAGAATAAATGAACCATAAGGAAACAGACAAATCCAGACAAGACCAGTTCTAGACTCTAAGAAGTCAGTGTCATGCAGACTGTGTGCTGGGGGGGATGTGGAGAAACCAGAACTCTCATATACGGAAGAGAATGTAAAATGGAGCTGCCATGTTGGAAAAGTTTGGTAGTTTCTTACAAAGTTAAACAAAGGCCATATGATAGAATAATTAATTCCACTCCTAGATACCCACCAGGGAGAAATAAAAGCACATACCCACATAAAGACTTGTATGCAAATGCACCTAGCAGCCAAATGTCCATGACATGGTACATAGAGAAATGAAATATGGTATATCCATTCAGTAGAATATTACTCAGCAATTAAATGAACAAATCAATGACATATGGCCCAACCTAGATGAACCTCCAAAGCATACTGAGTGAAGGAAGCGAGAGACACAACAATACCTGTTGTATGATTCCACGTATATGAAATTTCTAGAAAAGGTAAAAGGATAGGCTGAAGTTGGGAGCGGGGATTTACTGCAAATGGGTACAAGAGAACACTCTGAGGTGACAGAAATGGTCTAAAACTGGACTGTGTGATGCTTGTACAAAAGCATAAATTTACTAAAAGTAACGGAACTGTACCTTACAATGGGTGAATTTTAGGGTCAGTAAATGTAGGAGTTTGCTAGTGCAGCCACACAAAGCCCCACAGAATGGATGGCTTAAGTAAGTTCTGGAGGCTTGAAGTCCAAGATCAAGATGTGGAAGGGTGTGGTTCTTCTGAGGCCTCTCTCCTCCACTTGTGGATGGCCATCTTCTCTCTCTGTCTTCACATGGTCTTCCCTCTGTACCTGTCTTTGTTCCAACTGCCTCTTCTTTTTTTTTTTATATATATATTTTTAATTTTTTTTTCAACGTTTATTTATTTTTGGGACAGAGAGAGACAGAGCATGAATGGGGGAGGGGCAGAGAGAGAGGGAGACACAGAATCGGAAACAGGCTCCAGGCTCTGAGCCGTCAGCCCAGAGCCTGACGCGGGGCTCGAACTCACGGTCCGCGAGATCGTGACCTGGCTGAAGTCGGACGCTTAACCGACTGCGCCACCCAGGCGCCCCATAACTGCCTCTTCTTAAAAGGGCACCAGTCATACAGGATCAGGTCTGACCCCAATGACCTCATTTTAACCTAATTACTTCTTTAAAGACCCTATCTGCAAACACAGCCACATTTTGAGGACTAGGGGTTAGAACTTCAACCAATGAATTTGGGGGAAGCACCATTCAGCCCGTTACAGTAAATGATAATTTAATAATGCTGTTTTAAGAAGTCAGCCTCATGAGGGGTGCCTGGGTGGCTTAGTCAGCTCAGGTCATGATCTCACAGCTCATGAGTTCAAGCCCTACATCGGGGTCTGTGCTGACAGCTCAGAGCCTGGAGCCTGCTTCAGGTTCTGTCTCTCTCTCTTTCTCTGCCCCTCCCCTGCTCATGCTCTGTCTCTTTCTCCTTCAAAAATAAATAAATGTTGGGGCACCTGGGTGGCTCAGTTGGTTGAGCGTCCGACTTCAGCTCAGGTCATGATCTCACAGTTCATGAGTTCGAGTCCCACGTCAGGCTCTGTGCTGACAGCCCGGAGCCTGGAGCCTGCTTCGGATTCTGTCTCTCTCTCTCTCTCTGCCCCTCTCCTACTCACACTGTCTCTCTCTCTCTCAAAAATAAATAAACGTTAAAAAAATTTAAAAAAATGTTAAAAAAAAAATTAGGGGCGCCTGGGTGGCTCACTGGGTTGAGTGTCCGACTTTGGCTCAGGACACGATCTTATGGTTCTCAAGCTCTGTCCCTTTCTTTCTCAAAAATAAATAAAAACATTAAAAAATGTAAAAATAATAAACAAATAAATAAAGAGCCAACAACATGAAAAAAAGACTGTATGTGGAGGTACAGTTCTGGACTAAAAGACATGTACCTCTACAATAGGAACCTATTTTTAAAAATAAGTGTAAGACATTCTTTGAGTGGAGAAATTTGACTAAGTGCTAGATACTAAGTGATATTATGGAAATGTTTTTTTCTCAGATATGAAAATGGGACGATAGTTATGAAGGAGAAGGTCCTTGTTCGCAGGGGCATATACACACAGGAGCATTTGGTGGCAAAGTGTCATGAGAGAGAGCAAACAAATACAGCAAAAAAACCCAAATATTTATTGAATCTAGGTGGAGGGCATAGGGCATTTATTCCCTTACTATTCTTTCAGCTTCTCTATACATTCGAAAAACTTGAAAATAAAAAGTCAGAAGGATGGAATTAGCATTTAACACTGAGGAGGCAGAGAGTTCTCCAGACAGAAAAGACACCTCTCCCAATATTTCCTTTATTCCTTTCCTTCCTTGCTAATTGAAGTAGGAAATGTATCCTTCTATGAAGCTCACACCCAGTTGTAGCTTTTTATAAGTGAGAAATGATTAGTGTTTCTACGGTTCCTGCCACACAAAATCCAGAATAAAACATAACGTAGATTTTAGAAGTTTTAAAGTTTGGCATGGAAGAGGCTGAGACACACAGGTATAGCTCATTTAAACTAACAAATGACAATAGGGTACCTGGGTGGCTCAGTTGGTTAAGCACCTGACTCTGGATTCTGGCTCATGTCATGAGCTCATGGTTTGTGGGAGCCCTGCACGGGCTCTGTACTGACAGGGCAGAGCCTGCTTGGGATCCTCTCTCTCCCTCTCTCTCTGCCCCTTCCTTGCTCTTTCTCTCTCTCAAAATAATAAATAAACTTAAAAAAAAAAAGAAAGCAGATGACGAGATCTTTTTTTTAATGTTTATTTTTGAGAGAGAGAGAGAGAGAGAGAGAGAGAGAGAGAGAGACAGAGTGTGAGTGGGGGAAGGCAGAGAGAGAGAGGAAGACAGAGAATCTGAAGCAGGCTCCAGGCCCTGAGCTGTCAGCACAGAGCCCAACACAAGGCCCAAACCCATGAACTGTGAGATCATGACTTGCGTCAAAGTCGGACACTGAATTGACTGAGCCACCCAGGTGCCTCAAAGATCTTTTTTTTTTTTAATAGGAGTAGCAAAGCGGTGACCTATGGGCTGAATATGGCCAACAGGTGTGTTTTATTTGGCTTGCACGGCATTTAACAATCAGGAGACTAACATCAAATACAGACTTCAGCTTTTTTTAGGGGAATCCAAAGGCCTGGCATAGTGGGGCTCAGGCATGGCCATGGCGATTACAGTGGAGGGACGACTGCCCTGTGGTAGAGTATGGGCTTCATTCATTTCTGAACCTGCCAGACTCCCAAAGGGATTTGACATTAAGACAAAGAAAATGAGGAAATGTTGTCACTTTTGATGAGATGAGCTTTACCACCCTCCTCTGCTCTCTTTCCATGTATATGGCTGTGGCTAGTGAGAACATCATGCTGGGAGGAAGGTGAAATGGAAGGGGAGGGATATGGAAATTAATGAGTGGTACTAGGCCGATTGTTTATACGCAGGGGGGAAAATGAATGCAGGGCTACAGAGTCACATACACACAGAAATCAATTCTAGGAGCACTGTGGCTGTCGATGTGAAAGGTAAAGCAATAAAGTGTATAGAGTACAACAGAAGATGCCTTTGTGACCTTGGGATGGGGAACGACGTCTCAAACAAAAAAAACCCCTGCATCAACCTCAAAGGAGAAAAAATGCTCAACTGAGCTGCATTAACATAAAAAAATTTTGTTCAAACCCACCATTACAGGATGCAAAGTCAAGTCACAGAGTCAGAAAATATATGTAACGTCTGTAACTGCCAAGGGGCACTTGTGCAAAATATAAAGAGAACTAGAAATCAACTTTTATTTTTTATTTTTTTAAATATTTTTTTGACATTTATTTATTATTGAGAGACAGAGAGAGATAGAGCACAAGCAGGGGAGGGGCAGAGAGAAGGTGGGGAGACACAGAATCAGAAGCAGAATTCAGGCTCTGAGCTGTCAGCACAGAGCCCAATGTGGGGCTTGAACTCACAAACTGCGAGATCCTGACCTGAGCCTAAGTCAGACGCTTAACTGACTGAGCCACCCAGGCGCCCATAGAAATCAACTTTTAAAAGACAACTGAATAGAAAGATGGGCAAGAGATTCACAAAAGGCATCCAAATGATCCATAAACACACAAAAAGGTGTCAGACCTTATTAGTAAAAAGGGCAATGCAAATACAAAACACAATCCACAACTGTCAACAAGTGAATGGATAAAGATGTGGTATATATACATAACCGTATATTATTCAGCCACGAGAGAAAGAAATCCTACCATCTGGACCAAATAAACCAGACAAAGAAATACTATATGATCTTGCTTACACATGGAATCTAACAAAGCCGAACTCACAGAAATAGAGAGTAGAGTGGCGGTTACAGGGGCTGGCGAGCAGGGGAAGTGGGAGATGCTGGACGAAGGGCACAAGCTTCCAGTTGTAAGATGAGTAAGTTCTAGGAAACTGCTGAACAGCAGTGGTGATGGCAGTTAATGATACTGCATTATATACTTGAAAGTTGCTAAGCGAGTGGATCCTAAAATACTCTCACCACAAAAAAGAAACTGTAATTATGTGATGTGATGGCGCTGTGGGCCAATGCTAAGGTGGTAACCATTTTGCAACGTGTAAGCGTATCACATCGGCCCACTGTGCACCTTACACTTGAACAATGTTATATGTCAATTACATCTCAATAAAGCTGGGGGAAAAACACCCCACCATGAATAACTGCCACATACCTACCCAAACAGCTAACACTGAGGACACTCTCCATAGCCAGTGCTGGAGAGATGGCAGCTGCACCTGAGCACTCTCCTTTGGGAAACTGCATCTGTCCACTACAGTTTCATGCCGGGGTAAGTGTCCGATGAAAGCGTATGCACATAGACACTAAAAGACAGTGACCGGGAGGGAACACAATGGGGCTTTCTGGCCTATTAATGGCCTGTGTCTTGACTTTGGTAACAGCTGAATAGATGGGTTCACTTTGTGATCATTCATCAAGCTCTACCCTTAAGCTTTGTGCACTTTTCTGCATGTAGGGTATACTTCAATAAAAGAGTTAAAATATTTGCCCGGATGTGAACAGGTGGGCGGGGTATGCCACATGTCAATAAAACCTTCCAAGGGTCTGCTAATCCAGTGACCTCAGTTTTACTTCAATTACCCCAAGCCTCATGAGAAAGTTTGAAAATGTCTATTCTAATGGGATCCTGTCACCAAAAAATAGAATACAGAAGCAAAGATATATTCAGTTCTAGTTCAGACACTCATTTTCAAAGAGAAATTGGACTGGGACTATTTTACGTATTGATATAAGGGATTAATAATACTGCTTTGACCTGTTAGAGAGATGGTAAGAGTGAATCATGGGGCAATGGCAGAGAAGAAGGAGATTCCTTTCTTCCGTCCTTCCATCCTCCTTCCATCCTCCTTCCCTCCCTCCTTCTCTTTTTCCCTTTCTTTCTTTCTTTCTTTCTCTCTCTCTCTCTCTCTCTCCCTTTCTCTTTCTTCTTCCTTCCTTCCCTCCCTCCCTCCCCTTCCTTCCTTCTTTCTTTCTTTCTTCCTTTCCTTTCCTTTCCCTTCTTTCCTCCTTCCCTTCCCTTCCCTTCCCTTCCCTTCCCTTCCCTTCCCTGCCCTGCCCTGCCCTGCCCTCCCCTCCCCTCCCCTCCCCTTCCCTTCTTCCTTCCTTGTAGGCTTCATGCCCAGCACAGAGCCCAGTGTGGGGCCTGAACTCACCACCCTGATATCAAGACTGAGATGAGGGGTGCATGGGTGGCTCAGTCGGTTAAGTGTCTGACTTCGGCTCAGGTCACGATCTCACGGTTCTTGCGTTCAAGCCCCGCATCTGGCTCTGTCTGTGCTGACAGCTTGGAGCCTGGAGACTGTTTCACATTCTGTGTCTCCCTCTCTCTCTGCCCCTCCCCTGTTTGCACTCTTTCTCTTGTTCTCTCAAAAATAAAACATCTTTAAAAAAAAAAAAAAGACCTGAGCTGAAATCAAGAGTCAGTCAAATGATTAGCCAACTGAGTCACCCAAGTGCCCTGAAATTTCTAAGTCATAAAATGAAAAATGCTTAGGGGCACCTGGGTGGCTACTTGGTTAAGCGTCCGACTTTGGCTCAGGTCATGATCTCACAGTTTGTGGGTTCGACTCTGTGTTGGGCTCTGTCAGCTGTGCTGACAGCTCAGAGCCTGGGGCCTGCTTCACATTCTGTCTCCCTCTTGCTCTGGCCCTTCCCTGCTCGTACTCTGTCTCTCTCTCTCAAAAATAAAACATTAAAAAAAGAAAAGAAAAATGGTTATCTTTTAGTTTGTTCTTTTTTCTTTCTTTTTCCTTCCTTTTTTAAAGTTTATTTTTATTTATTTTGAGAGAGCATGAGAGAGTGAGAGAGCAAACGGGGGAGGGGCAGAGAGGGAGACAGAATACCAAGCAGGCTCCATGCCATCAGCACAGAGCCCAGTGCAGGGCTTGGACCCATGAACTCTGAGATCATGACCTCAGCCAAGATCAGGAGTCAGAAGCTTAACCAACTGACTGAGGCAGCCAGGTGCCCCTCTTCCTTCTAGATTTTAATTCACTTCTCTTTAAATGTTTTTAATTCTGCAGTATGTTTTAGTGTTAACAGAAACTGATGAGAACAATACAACAGATAGTGATCTGATAGATTCTTATATTTAAAAAATAACTTAGGGGTAATGCCAGTGCAGTAGAATGTTGGCTATAGGGTAACAGATTCATGTGGTGTTATATACATTAATTCTTTTTTGAATTTTGAATTTTTTAAATTAATTTTTTGTATACATAAAATGTATACAAAACAGATTGTTTCACAATAAATGAATTTGAAATTTGTGAACTTCCTCCCTATAGAAAACACATACACACATGTACTACGAATTATCATATACAAAATAATTGGAAAATATACCACTAAACAGCCCATGGCTTAAAGAAGAATTCACAATGGAAATGACAAAATAATTGAAATGGAACAACAAGGATGATACCACATATTAGAACATGTGAAGTTCAGCTCAAGGTCATTCATAAACACAAATTTACAGTTTTAAATGCATTTTTAAAAACTAAAATTTAAAAACAAAAGCATCCCTATCAAAATAACATCAGCATTCTTCACAGAGCTAGGAACAAACAATCCTAAAATTTGTATGGAACCAGAAAAGACCCCGAATAGCCAAAGCAATCCTGCAAAAGAAAACCAAAGCTGAAGGCATTACAATCCTGGATTTCAAGCTGTATTACAAAGCTGTAATCATCAAGACAGTATGGTGCTGGCACAAAAACAGACACTCAGATCAGTGGAACAGAACAGAGAACCCAGAAATGGACCCACAAACGTATGGCCAACTAATCTTTGACAAAGCAGGAAAGAATATCCAACGGAATACAGTCTTTTTAGCAAATGGTGCTGGGAAAACTGGACAGCAACATGCAGAAGAATGAACCTGGACTGCTTTCTTACATCACACACAAAAATAAACTCCAAATGGATGAAAGACAGAAAGCCATCAAAATCCTTGAGGAGAAAGCAGGCAAAAGCCTCTTTGATCTTGGCAGCAGCGACTTCTTACTCAACACGTCTCCGAAGGCAAGGGAAACAAAAGCAAAAATGAACTATTGGGACCTCATCAAAATAAAAAGCTTCTGCACAGAGAAGAAAACAATCAGCAAAACTAAAAGGCAACTGACGGAATGGGTGAAGATATTTACAAATGGCATATCAGATAAAGGGTTAGTCTCCAAAATCTATAAAGAACTTGTCAAACTCAACCCAAAAAACAAATAATCCAGTGAAGAAATGGGCAAAAGACATGAATAGACACTTCTCCAAAGAAGACATCCAGATGACTAACAGACACATGAAAAGACGCTCGACGTCATTCATCATCAGGGAAATAGCAATCAAAACCACAATGAGATACCACCTCACACCTGTCAGAATGGCTAACATTAGCAACTCAGGCAACAACAGATGTTGGTGAGGATGCGGAGAAAGAGGATCTCTTTTGCACTGCTGGTAGGAATGCAAACTGGTGCAGCAACTCTGGAAAACAGTATGGAGGTTCTCAAAAAATTAAAAATAGAATTACCTTATGACCTAGCAATTGCACTACTAGGTATTTATCCAAGGGATACAGGTATGCTGCTTCAAAGGGGCACATCCACCCCAATGTTTATAGCAGTTCTACTGACAATACCCAAAGTATGGAAAGACCCCAAATGTCCACTGACGGATGAAGGGATAAAGGAGATGTGGTACATATATACAATGGAGTATTATGTAGCAATCAAAAAGAATGAAATCTTGCCATTTGCAACTACGTGGATAGAACTAGAGGGTAATATGCTAAGCGAAATTAGTCAGAGAAAGACAAATATCATATGATTTCACTCATATGAGGACTTTAAGATACGAAACAGATGAACACAGGAGAAGGGAAGCAAAAATAATATAAAAACAAGGAGGGGACAAAACATAAGAGACTCTTAAATACAGAGAACAAACTGAGGGTTGCTGGAGGGGCTGTGGGTGGGGGGATGCGCTAAATGGATAAGGGGCATTAAGGAAGACACTTGTTGGGATGAGCACTGGGTGTTACACGTAGGGGATGAATCACTGGAACCTATTCCTGAAATCATTATTGCACTATATGCTAACTAACTTGGATGTAAATCAATCAATCAATCAATAAAAATGAAAGCAGTTAACCCCTCAACTCAAAAAGCTAGAAAAGGAACCAACAGAGTAAATCTAGAGAATGGAGAAGAAAAAAAAAAACAAGAGCAGAGGTCAATGAAAAGGTAATGAAATCAATAAAATAGGTCTCCAGCAAAACTGATCTGGGAAACAATGAGAAAAAAGCACATCTGATCAATGTTAGGAACACGGAGGGAACGTAAGAGGTACAGCGAGGAGCTCTTGGCCCCAGGACTGGGTCACTGGCAGCCTACAACTGGCTTCCCTTATATCAGGCGTCCACCCTCGTTTAGTCAGTGTCTTCCCCTCTCCTCTGAGGAACAGCTGAGGGCTGCATCTCTGGGTGGAGGGGAGTGGGGATGTACCCTTGTTTAGACAGCGGAGAAAGCAAACATGACTGTCACGTGTTTCACATGCTGTGCGATAATGGTCCACACACCATTGGCTGTTGAGTGGGTCAGAACTCCCCCTGGGCTTGAATTATCATTTGCTTCATTTACTTCACTTTTCTCTTTGACACACCCCCTCCCTTATCCTCTTTCATAGATAGCTTTCTTTTTCTCTTTTGCCTCCCCCTTTATTGAGGTATATAGCTTACACTCAGCAGAAAGTACAAATCTCAAGGAAACAGCCTGGTGAATTTTAACAAACATATACAGAAGAGTAACTGCTACCAGGCGCAAAACATTTCCAGCCCCCCGTAGGCTCGCTCTTTCCTCCCTGCTCACGTCTCTGTGTCTTGGCTGTTCCTTGTACCCTAAATACTTTTCCTCCAAGTAAGCATATGGCTCATTCTTTAGCTCCTATGAGTCTCTGCTTAAATGTCAACTTCTCGGTGAGGCCTGATCACTCTATCTGAAGTTATAACACCCCTCATATCCTCTATCTTCCTTCCCTATTCTATTTCTTCCTTTATCCCTTCTAATGGATTATATGATGTGTATATATATGTATATATATGCATGCATACATATACATATATGCACAAATATATACATGTAAGTAGAGTCTGCTGCCTCCCCTCCCCACTGCAATGTAAATTCTGTAAGGGCAGAGATTTGACTATTTTGACACTTCTGTGCCACAATACCATTATGTCTGGCACATAACGAGTATTCGGCAATCACTTGTTGAATGAAGAGTTTAGTTATTGAGGCTGTAACAAGACAATCTGGTCTACAGCTCTCTAAAACCCCAAATGAAGATAATTCCTACACTGGCATTCTAACTGAGGTGTAACCCCCCATTTCTTGAGTCTCCTTAAGTCTCTGTTCATTATGCCTCAAGATCGAGCAGAAAGAAATGAGGCACCAGGATGCTACAACAAACACCTCGCAGACAGGATGTGCACCTGGTTGCTGCAAGCTTGTCAACAAGGAATAGGATCTCTCCACCCAGCATGTAAAGCTGTGGTTTGGAGGGATAAAGCAGTCATTTAACCGATCTCTGGGGAGCCCCTGGGAGCTGCTGCATGTGCCCATTAGAGTTAAGTGCCTGGGGCATTTAGGTGCTACTGCTTTATACAAGGTCAATGGGTTAGGAGATGCGGAGATAGTAAATTGGTTGAGTACTTTTTACGGTGCATTAGGAAAGCAACAAATATTGGTCCCATATTGCGGGCTGGAAGCAGTTAAGGAAACACATTCTGCTAAAAAGCACTGATGAAGACCAGATTTAGAAACTGATTAGACACATAGCCAAACTACAGCATCACCTAAACTCTTACCGCAATGGGCATCCATGAGCATGATTTAGTTTTTGTTTGACGAAGACTGGGATCCAGGAGATTGGAACAGGTGTAGGTGGGAGGAGTCCAAGGGTGCCTGAGGAAGCTGCCTGTTTGAAGCACTTCTCTCCTATTGACCTACCCCAGCATGCTCTGTGACCAGGGCCCAAAGATGACATCGGCCTAAGGTCAGCAGTCAAAGATTGTAGGGGGAAGGGATCAATTATGCCCCAAATGAATTGTAGTAATTATCCATGCTATCCCAGGAAAAGTCAGGGAAGACGATGCATGGATTAACAAGTGCTTAACAAGGAACTACGGTAGCAATGTGGATCATACGGAATTGGTTGCTATGGGGAGGCCTCATCTGGAGCCTGTGTGCAATATGTTACTGCAGGATGACACTCGGATGGTTTGTTGGGTTGGCTGATTTAGATCTAAGCCTAGTGCTGGCCCATGCCATCTGGCAAGGACGGCGACTGTTAGTAAGAAGACACACAGAGAGAAGTAGAGCCTGAGAGGATGGCAGGAACGCAGACTCTCCCAGCACTCGTGCTGCTCAGGGGGCTACAGGATAACACAGCCCCTTAGAGCTTCTTTCAACACCGAATGGTAGCATTTCCTTAGCTTTCGCCAGATTCTTCTCCCTGACTATCATGTGTATCCTCATTAAAAACATTACTCAAGACAGTATATGGTCCCAATCTGTTTCTTGGGGACAGAAAAGCTTAACTGAGACAGGAAAGGAGCCTATGAAAAAGAAATGAGAGGCATGAGAATGAGAAGGGTGTGGGCCCCTCAGCTATCTGTTCTTAGCGATTACTCTGACTTCTGAGAACTTTCCAACTGGATTCTGAAAGTGTTCCTATAGTTCTTATCTTTCTTAGAATAACTCATAACCGATTGGTACTGAAGGGAAACTAGAGCTCTTTCAATGCATTAAAAGAGAGGTGAGCAAATGGAAGCCCATTGAGAAATTTCCTTCTACTCCATTTTCTTCAGCAATTCTTTGCTGACCATTTAGCTGTGAATGTTCTCGAGTCACCTGCTCCCTTTCTCTCTCTAGACTCATAATTTCAGCCTCCAATTATACATGGATCCACTCTTGAATTTTTATCTCGAGTGCTGAATTCTTTCCTCCTCTATATTGGATTTCCAATTATCTGTGGAATGTATACCTTCCAGGTTTCACCACTGCCTTGAAACACAACATGGTTAAAACTGAGATCATCTTCTTCCTTCCCTTCCCAGTTTCTTCACTACTCTTATCATTGTTTAAAGGTTCCTTGTCTTAAACTCTGTTTAATTTCAAAATATTCTGATCATACAGAAAGTTTAAAGAAAAAAGCCACAAAGACTCATGTTTTCACGATCAACACTTAATAGTTTGCCATAACTGTTTCAGACTGAGAGAACATTTTTATAGATTCAGTTGGAAGTCCTCTGTCCCCTTCAACCTGGCGCCCTCTAAGACGCAGCCGCGACTCCAAAGTTAGTTCTTCCCAAAGCAGACCCCGAGACAAAGGCTGGTAAACATACAGAAGTGATTTGGGAGGGGCAGGGACGCTGGCAAGGGAGTGGGGAGATGGTTCAGGGAGAGAAAGGCAGCCAACAGGGCCTTGTTAAACCAGCTACCACCGTGGGCTGCAGGCAAAGGGGGTTCTGACAGCCTGATGGGGGACTTTTGACAAGGACATTGACTGTTGGAGTCAGGAAGGTGTGCCCAGAAATGATCAGGGGGTGCAGTGGGATACAGGCAGAGGACTGATAGCATCCGTGACAGTGTGCACCCATTCTACTGACATTGTTTTACCTTTACTGCAATTGTTAAATGCCGTTAATTTTTATATTATATATTGTTTACAACATTGACAACGATGCTGATGATGAAGGGGAACAGTGACACACAAGTCACCATGAAAAAGGACGGCAGTTTGGCAAAATAACTTCGGTTCAAAGAGTTGCGTAGCTATTTATTGAACTTGTATCAAGTGCTCTGATTGATCTCCCTTTAATAGAAAGTAAAGAAATAAAACACAGGCCACAATTTATTTTTTTGTTTGTTTCCACACTTCATTTGACTTTGACAAAATCTGATTTTCTCCCATATCCTCCTTCGTCACCTACTCTAAGACTGCAGTTATTAGGCTTAAACTGTGATTGATACATGAGATTACAAGCGCTTGCTAAGAAGACAATATGAAATCAAGAATGCCCTAGAATATTATTTTCTTCTTAGCTGCAATCCATTAGCCTTTTTATTGAAAGGGAGAAAGATGCATGTGTGTGTATTGGGTTGGGGGCAGGGAGTGTAATGGACACAAATTGCAACCCCATAATCAACCCTGCAGTGACGTCCCAGATCATTTAGCAAACCCAGGAATAGTTTCCCTTCTGTGGTCCCTCACAACCAACAGGACTCTTGATTTAACAACATAAAACTACAAAACAGTATGTTTCCTATTCCCTTTTGCAGATACCAAAAGGATTTAAAATAATCTTTAAATAATACTCTTCATGGATTCTATTATTGGACAAACACAGACCTCTCTCCTTAGGAACTAGCAGACAGACAAAAACCACCTGACTCTCAAAAGGATCTGGTAGTCAGGAGGATCTTTCTGAAGAATCAGAACCAACAGTCACTTGTAAAGCAGACCACATACAGCAGGAGAAAAATTAAAAAAAAAATCTTATATTGAGATTCGGGGAGATATCCACCAAATTTCATATTTCAAATGAGAAATGATCATAGAACTTGAAAGCCCCATGGAGAACAGCTGAGTGAGTTTAGATCAGAGGGAAAATATATTGGTGAAAAGAACTTTTGGGAACAGCACACATTTTACCTCTGAAAGAGAGGTAATGGTTTCATAAAGTAATTCTCTACTGTTTTTCTACCTGATTCCATTTCCCTATAAAAACAAACTTCTTCAAAATATATAAGAAAATACATTATGTGTCACAACATTTAAGCAGTACGTAAGATTAGGAATACAGAAAGATCACACAGAATGCAGAACGCTTACACTTGGCTTTTTAAAATGCTTCATTAATTTATTGGTAACTTCAGATCCTTCTTTTTCTTCTTCTTCTTCTTCTTTTTTTTTTTTTTAAATAGGCTCCACACCCAACGTGGGGCTTGAACTCATGAACCCAAGATCAAAAGTCACACGCTCCAGCCAGGCACTCTTGGATCCTTCTTATGGAAAATTGTGCATTTGTACAAAACATAAGATTGGCATACAATTTCAGGAATTCATGGGCTCCCTAAAGCCCCAAAGGTTGTAGTGATCAATTACTGACCCACTTGGGGTCCAGGAATACCAGTTTAAGAATCCCTTATTCAGAAAGGAGCAGAAAACACTTACATTATAGAGCGGAATTGTCTTCATCACCTTGTACTGTTTAGTGGGATCCATCTTATATAGGTGACGGTCAGTGACAAAAATTGCTCGGTCTTCCACCTTACTAAATCGATTCACCTGTAAGAAAACAAACCAATAAACTATAATATCTCACCCAGAATGAAATCAAATTATCTGCAGGAAAACCTCTAGGGGCAGCAGTGGCTGGTGGTGGAGACACATTCTTAAACAGATATGTACCATGCAAGGCCCGTTCTCCTGGATGAACAGAGATCTAGAAGGAGTAGTGGTTTCCGGGTTTGTAGAATTTTACAATTTAAATTTCACAATTTTACAGTTTAACAGGGAAAACAAGAAAAACCCGGAAGAATTATGGGACTAAAAACATGTGACCCGGACACTATTAAAAAAATGAAAAGACGACCCAGAGGATAGGAGAAAATGTTTTGCAAATCACATTTCTGATAAGGGGCTTGTATCTCTAAAGGAACAGAATGTATATTGAACTTAGAATATGTAACTCAATAATAAAAAGACAAAAAACCGGGTAAAGGATTGGAACAGACATGTCTCCAGAGAAGACAGACAAGTGGCCAAGAAGCACAGGAAAAGATGCGTGACATCATTGGCCGCCAGAGAAATGTCAATCAGAACCACGATGAGATACCACCTTCACACCCACTAGAATGACAATAATAAAAAAGACAGGTAATAACAAATATTGGCCAGGATGTGGAGAACTGGAACCTTCATCACTTCTGGTGGGAATGTAAAATGATGCAGTTGCTTTGGAAAACAGTCCAGCAGTTCCTCAAATAGTTAAATATAGAGTTAGCATATGACCCAGAAATTCTACTCCTAGGTATATACACAAGGGAATTGAAAACATAGCCACACAAAAACTTGTGCATGAATGTGCACAGCAGCAGTAATCATGACAGTGAAAAAGAAGAAACAACTTAAATGTCCATCAACTGATGAACGGATAATAAAATATGATATATCCGCACAATGGAATATAACGTGTCAGTAAAAAGAAGTAAGTATTGATACACGCTGTAACATGGATGAACCTTAAAAAGATTATGCTAAGTAAAGGAAGCCAGTAACAGAAGACCACATATTGTGTGATCCCATTTATATGTAATGTCCAGAATAAGCAAATCTGTAGAAACAGAAAGTAGATCATTGGTTGCCTCAGCTGGGGGAGATGGAAAGTTTGCAGGGCTGACAGCTAAGGAGTTATGAAAACTGTGGTAATGGAAATACAACTCTGTGAACACAGTAAAAGCCAATGAATTGTATACTTTAAAATGGTGAACGGTATGGTATGTGAATTATATCTCAATAAAGCTATAAAAAACATAACCCCTATTTGAAACAATGCATTCTGCCCTTTTCCTAATGCAATGGATAGGTGTATTTTAGATGAAATGTCCTTAAGTATAACGAGTATGTCACTAAATCTACATGTTCAAAAATGGACAGTGCCTTCCACAGGCAATGGTACAAATGCCTCATAATTACTACCGTCCGTAACAAGAGTGGGCCATGTGGAAGGGCAGTAAATGCCCCACAAGGAAAGGATTCAAGCAGAATCAAAGTGAATGCCTGATGTGGATGTGGTAAGGGGATTCCTGCTTTGAATACAAAGACTAGAGTCTCCAAGGTCTCCTGACACTCAGATTCTGATTCCTTTACCTGACTTTCAAGAGTTTTTCCTTGTTTCAAAAAAA
>NW_024412446.1:3997843-4125709 GCF_014898765.1 Herpailurus yagouaroundi | reverse complement strand
TGACATGGGGGCTCAAACTCACGAATCGTGACATCATGACCTGAGCTGAAGTCAGACGCTCAACCGACTGAGCCAGTCAGGCGCCCCTATAACACTGTGTTTTTAAACTTATAGTTGAAGCTATGTTTGGCACAGGAGATTGATTTTACTCACGAAACTTGTGATAATCTGATTATAACCTCACTAATCTAGATTTAAGTAATTCAGCCAGTATAAGAGATTACTCAGATTATCTTAAAATTGGAAGTATATAAAAAAGCTGCTTCCCTTGTAAAGTAGCCAAAAATAAGTTAGCAAAACAGTTATAAATAAAACTTACAAATTTACTTCAAAACAAAGTAAAAATCTTTTTTTTTTTTTTAAATGAAGGTCAAGAAACAGCAGAATATTTTATGGTAAAAGTACTCAGAAGAGTGGTTGCCTTTGGTGGTGGTAGGGCTTGGCTCAGAAGGGGCATGAGAGGGCTTTTCAGGGTGATGGGAATGTTTTATATTGGGACAGGGCTGTGATTTACATGGGTGTACGCACCAGCCAAAACTCACTGAACTGTATACCTCAACACAACTACAGAAGCAAAACAGTGTAGCATCTCAAATATCCAGGGCTGATTCTTATTTACCGCTTTATTATTTCACAGACAGTAATTCTGTCTTCCAGCCAGACCGGAAGCTCCTTGAGGGTCACTGTCACATGGTGGCTTTTTTCTTACACCTTGCAGCACCCAGTACCAAAGTGGGAGACTTGTAGCATTTACTCATCTGTTGGTTTTGAGAGCACTTTTAACCCCACAAGATAATTTCAAGAGGCATTCTTCCCCACGTGAGCCAGTCAGTGTTGGTGATAAGAACTGTCAGACTAGAAAATACAGCAGCACACTGGGGAGGTTGCGTAATGTGTGAAACAGATTTCCCCAGTGGCAAATGAAAGCACGTTTGCTCAACAGCTGAAGTCCCCGTTGCCTGGTTTGGTCTTGGAAAACCATTTCTGCACTGAAGAAAGAGGAACTGTGGATTCTGTCCTTCTTGTTTCTGAGGCTGGAAGACTATCAGTTAAGCTATCTTTTTAATCAAAAGCTCCCTAACATAGCACGCACTGTAGAAGCGCATGGATTGCTCATCTGGAATTATTTTCTTCTTCTGGTTGGAACTGTTGAGATTGATTTGCACATTTTCTTTTATCTCATGAAGTGTCTGTCCCATGAGTTACTCTTTTCCTTCAGAGTCTATGTCTCTGGAGGGCAGGATCCTCAGCAGCAGCCATCACTACAATACTCTGCACAGAATGCTGACCGGCCCTGGGAACCGTCCCGGGTGGATCTAGGAGAAACATTTGTGTCTGTACTTGCAACTCCGTATTACTTGGTCGTAGCTACCCTTAAAAATAGACTCACACTTTCATGGAGAAAAGGGTCTTTCTATAATCAATCGGACAGCTAAAAATGATATTGAATTAATTTTTCCTACATTTTAAGAAGACTGTATTTATTTATTTCAATATTTATTCATTTTTGAGAGATAGAGACAGAGCTGAGTTGGGGACGGGCAGAAAGAGAGGGAAATACAGAATCCGAAGCAGGCCCCAGGCTCAGAGCTGTCAGCACAGAGCCCAATACGGGGCTCGAACTCATGGATTGCAAGATCCTGACCTGAGCTGAATTCGGGCACTTAAAACGACTGAGCCACCCAGGTGCCCCATTTTTTCCTACATTTAAAATCCAACACATGATTCCTATTAATTAGAAAAAAAATTATACTGGTAAACATTTCCTTAAATTAAATAATTTGATAATTTTTTCCCAAAATTGCAACGTACATTAAAAATATTTTTTTAAATGTTTTTATTTATTTTTGAGACAGAGAGAGACAGAGTATGAGCAGGGGAGGGGCAGAGAGAGAGGGAGGCACAGAATCTGAAGCAGGCTCCAGGCTCTGAGCTGTCAGCACAGAGCCCAACGCGGGGCTCAAACTCACAGACTGTGAGATCATGATCTGAGCTGAAGTCAGACGCTTAACTGACTGAGCCACCCAGGCGCCCCTCAATGTACATTTTTTTAAAACATTTATTTATTTTTGAGAGACAGAGAGAGAGTGTGAGTGGGGGAGGGGCAGAGAGCGAGGGAGACACAGAATCCGAAGCAGGCTCCAGGCTCTGAGTTGTCAGCACAGAGCCTGACGTGGGGCCTGAACTCACGAACTGTGAGATCATGACCTGAGCCAAAGTCAGATGCTTAACCTATTAAGCCACCCAGGTGCCCTGCCATGTGCATTTTTGAGCACTCTATAAGCTGCTGATGATATACAAAGGAACGACATGAAGCCCTTGGTTATAATAAGAATCTGAGTCTAGTAGTTGAGATAGATAAGAAATTAACACGTGAAAATAATTTCACATAAAAGAAAATAAATCTAGATAATGGGATAGGGAGAAAATGTACATGTCTGTGTGATTCTGTAGAGTGCCAGAGAGAGTCAGAGTATGCCCATGTTTGTAGGTAAATCTTTCCCTAACAGGTAGAATTAACCTCAGAACATTTCATAAACAAGGAATGATCTATATGCTAATTGGGATGCTTCAATCTTAGATTTGGGGAATAGTTAAATCAAAACTGAGCACAAAAAATTTCTGAACCACTATAATGTCATGTTCCTCAGTGGAAAAAGTTCCTCAGAAGGAAAAGCAAAGCAAAACAAAACAAAACAACGAAGAACACTAAACGCCTCCCCCCTCCCCCCAAGGTAAAGGGGAAGCCACACTTGTGATTATATAGTCTCCATCCCTGCTCCCAAGACCACATTTTCAAGATGCAAGTGAAGCAGTCAGAGATAAATTTGAACACACCGTTACCTTTGGCAGGATCCACAGCTAACTAAATTAGGACAGGTAAGACGGGACACAGCAGGGTAGGAAACAGCAAACTCAAATTTAGGTTTTTGAATTTTATGGTCTCCTCCCTTCTGCCTCATAGTTTTAGAAATAAGTCAATTTGCTAAACATTTCTTTTCGAACCAAAGCATATTTTTCAGCCTTCGACTTGAAGAAAGATGGTATCTGTAATTAAGAGGAAACTAGAGTCCAAGTGGCAATTACTACTCTTGGTAGTAATTATTTACTTCACACAGCAATGGTTTTTGCCATGAAAGGGAGGTGGCCCTTGTCAGAAGACTTGAAACAAGGTGACTGTGGAGCTTCTGTGTCAGCACTTTTTCTAAGTGGTTCTACACAACACCAGCCTCAGATGAGGCTTCGTGAAAGAAAGGGTTCCAAGTCAGGTAGGTTTGAGGAACGCTGCAAACCATGGCCTCCCCAGGGATACTCGTAACCCGTGAACATATTAAAGGTTCTGAGAATTCTGCCCTTAAAAGAGTATATTTAACTGCTGAACCCAGCGTTTCCCAATTATGATACAAGGAATCCTGTTTAAAGACAAATTAACATACATTCAACACAACACTGGCCTGTGAAACTCATGTTGGAGAACACTAATCCACTCATCATTTGTATCCATCTTAGAGTATGGAGACTACAGAGCATCTACAGTGGATCCTGAATAATAAGTAAAAGCAGTCCCTCCTCTTGGGCAAAATCTCATGAGGAAATACATGTGCGTTGCACAAGAACATGAGAAAAAGAAAAGCTTGTTGCATAATTTCATGAGTTCACACAAGAGTCAACAACAACAGAGCACACTGGTAAAGTGGAGAGGACTTTCCTTCTGTGATGGGTCCATGAGTTAACCTGGAAACCAGAAGACAAAAACCTCAAAGCAGAAATGTTATTGAAGTGCTGTTTAGAAATATCACAGTCCTTTTTACATAAAAATGGAATTTCTAAGAACAGGTCATAAATCTCTACCTTGGGTTTTAACAACTCAAATCATCCTTAAAACAGAGCAAGTGAGTGGCAAGGACATCATGTACCAAGGACAGAGCTTTATGTTGCGTAACTAGCTGAATCTAAGTGGCAGAGAGAAAATTTTAACATGTATATATAAATTTATAAATTCAAAGTTAATTAAAATAATTATGGCATAGGAACACTGTTTTCCTTTCTCTTAAATTCATAAAGTAATAGAAAAATTGGCTCACAGACTCACTACTGGATGAGATCTCATCTTATTTCTTTCTATTCCCCATGCTGCAATCCTCAACCAAAGAATCTATTTATAGTTTTAGTCACCACCACAGGGGGCCAGAGATAAAGTTCCCCTGGAGAGTTAGACCAACAGAAAACACATTATTGGTGAAGGCAGCTATTTGCAGACATCTCCCACCTTTAAGGACATTTTATAACTGTAGTTAATGGAAAGTGGTCGTTTCAGAAAGACTCAAAGCAGAAAGGAAAGGGCTTTACTGAAATCATACCAAGTTTACTTTGGCATGTCCTTGGGATTGATAAGTTTCTAAAAAAGGCATTATCTAAACTCAACACCAGCAAACCAAACAATATGATTAAAAAATGGACAGAGGACCCAAACGTTTTCCCAAATGTACGCAGATGGTCAACAGGCACGTGAAAAATGCTCAACATCACTCATCGTCAGGGAAATACAAATCAAAACCACAATGAGATATTACCTTACACTTTGTCAGAATGGTCAGAATCAAAGACAAAAAATAACAAGTGTTGGTGAGGGTCTGGAGAAAAAGGAACCCTCATGCATTGCTGGTAGGAATGTAAATTGGTACAGCCACTGTGGAAAACTGTGGAGATTCCTCACAAAATTAAAAATAGAAATACCATATGATCCAATAATTCTGCTACTGGTTATTCACCCAAAGAAAATGAGAACACTAATCAAAATGATATTTGCACCCCTATGTTTACTGCAGTATTATACAAATAAGGAAGATGTGAGATATCTATCATAGAATATCACACAGCCATAAAAACAAATGAGACCTTGCCATTTGCAACAACATGGATGAACCTAGAGAGTATTATGTGAAGTGAAATAAGTCAGACAGACAAAGACAAATACTATATGATTTCACTCATATGTGGAACCTAATAAAGAAAACAAATGGTGCGCCTGGGTGGCTCAGTTGGTTAAGCTTTCGACTTTGGCTCAGGTCATGATCTTACAGTTTGTGGGTTTGAGCCTCACGTTGGGCTCTGTGCTGACAGCTCAGAGCCTGGAGCCTGCTTTGGATTCTGTGTATCCCTCTCTCTCTCTGCCCCTCCTCTGCTCACACTCTATCATTCTCTCTCAAAAATAAACATTAAAAATATTTAAAAAATAAAAATAAAAAACGAATAAACAAAAAGCAGAGTCAGACCTATAAATACAGAGAACAAACTCGAACTCATGGTGGCCAGAGGGTAGGGGGGTTGAGAGGGATGGGCATTTGCATAAAGGGGTGTAGGAGAAACAGGCTTCCAGTTATGGAATGAAAAAGTCATGGAAATACAAGGGACAGCATAGATAATACAGTCAATGATATTGTAATAGTGTGGTTTGGTGACCTATGATAGCTACACTTGTGGTGAGCATAGCACAATGTAGACAGTTGTTGAATCACTATGTTGTACCTGAAATTGATGTAACACTGCATGTCAACTATACTCAAATAAAAAAAAATTAAATTATTTAAGGCATAGTGTGAAGAAATATTATTTTCCACTGAATTTAGAAACACAGGAGCATGACTAAGAATTTTTCAGCTTTTATCCAGCAGGATCCAGGTAGAGACATGCTGTCAGACATCAAACTGTCATCACTGGAACGACAGAATCAGACATCAGGTTTTTCCGTAGTAGATGACATAATTCTTACAACCATTCAATGCTCTTTGGTCAACTGTTCTGATTACTAATTTCTCATATAGCTTGATACTAGAAAGGAGTACCCTAGATAGTAGATATGAGAATTCAATAAAATGATACATTCTGTTGTGAAATTCACCAATTGACATTGTGGCTTATATATGGTTTTGTGTCTGATTCTGGTCAGCAAAAGCCATTTCTTGATTGTCTGATCAACTCCAGGTCTACTTCTAAAAGAGTTTCCAGATCTATGAGTTCAGAATTAGACTCCAACATACTGCCAACAAGCTTTCCTTGGTGATGTTTATTTCATTCGGAGTTTAAAAAAAGTTACTGTCTATTTTGTTAAAAAGTCTGTATCGTATTGAGGTGATCTCTTCTTCCTCAGAATATTTGAATACCCCAGCCCGGGGTCACCACTATTCTACTTTCTTTCTCTATTAATGCAACTAATCTATTACTTCACATAAGTGTAATACAATCGTTGTCTTTTTGTGTCTTATTCACTCAGATAATATCTTCAAGGTCATCCACCCTGTAGCATGTATTTCATTCCTTTTTATGGCTGAACAGTATTCCATCGTGTGGATACATGTATTCTTTATTCATCTGTCCATGGACATTTGGGTTGTTTCTACCTTAACTACTGTGAAGAATGCTATGAGCATTGGTATGCAATTGTCTTTTCAGGAGATCGAATGATTGATTGGTTGAAAGTTTATTTATTTATTTTGAGAGAAAGAGAGAGAGAGAGAAAAAGTGGGGTAGGGGCAGAGAGAGAGGGGGACAGAGGATCCAAAGTGGGCTCTGTGCTGACAGCAGAGAGCCCGATGTGGGACTCAGACTCACGAACTGGGAGATCACAACCTAAGCTGAAGTCAGACGCTCAACTAAGTCACCCAGGTGCCCCCCCAAATTTAAATAATAAGAAAAATATTATTTACACATGTGGCCACCATTCCCCTTACTCTTCATTCCTTGGTGTATGCCCCATATTACCGTCTGGAATCACTTTCCTTCTCTCTGAAGGACATTCTCTAACATTTCCTGTAATGCATATTTTTGGATAAGTCTGAAGAAGTCTTTACTTCACTTTGGTTTATTTATTTAAAATCTTTTTTAAGTTTATTTATTTTGAGGGAGAGAGAGAGAGAGAGAGAGACAGAGTGAGAATGAGCAGGGGAGGGACTTAGAGAGAGGGGGACAGGGGATCCAAAGCAAGTTCCATGATGACAGCAAGATCCTGACCCAGGTTTCAAACTCACAAAAGGTAAGATTGTGACCTGAGCTGAAGTCGGATGCTTAACAGACTTAGCCACCAGACGCCCCCGTGTCACTTTGGTTTTTAAAAGATGTATTCGGCGGGTGGTGACTTCTAGGTTGACAGCCTTTGTCTTCTTTCAGTACAAGAAGCTCTCACATCCAACTATCTTCTCATTTGCATTGTTTTCTGACAAGGAATCTGATGCAGCCTCATCTTTCTCCTCAATCTTTTTTCTTTTTAAAATGCTTATTTATTTTGTGAGAGAGAGCATGAGCAAGCAGGGGAGAGGCAGAGAGAGAGGGAGGGAGAGAACCCCAAGCAGGCTCTGCACTGTCAGCACAGAGCCCGATGTGGGGCTCGATCCCAAAAACTGTGAGATCATGACCCAAGCCGAAATCAAGAGTTGGACATTCAACCGACTGAGCCACCCAGGTGCCCCTCTTTTTTCTCTTTATCACTACTTTTAAGCAATTTGATCATGTTGTGCCTTGGTACAGCCTTCTTCATGTTGCTTTGTGTTGGGGGTTTGTTGAGTTTCTTGAGTCTAAGAGTTTGCAGTTTTCATCAAATTTGAAAAAATTTCAGCCATTATTTTTTCAAATATTTTAAATTTCCCCCTTCTCTTCTCTCCTACAGGGACTCCACAAGCACGTGTATTGGGCCACTTGACATTGTCTTGCAGGGTCCTAATTTTTTGCTCTTTTTTAAGGCGGTGGCAGCTTTTTTTTTTCCCCCTTTTCTCACTGTGTCTCATTTCAGGTACTTTTATTGCTGTATCTTCAAGTTTACAAATCTTTCTTCTGCAATATCTACACTGCTGTTAACCTCATCAAGTGAATTAAAAAAAAAAAAAAAGACCTTAGAGGCTGTTTTTTATCCCTATCCGTAACATATGCATAACAATTATTTTAATGACTTTGTCTTTTGTTTTTTTGTTTTAATGTTCATTTATTTTTGAGAAAGAGACAGAGCGTGAGCAGGGGAGGAACAGAGAGAGAGGGAGACAAGAATCCGAAGCAGGCTCCAGGCTCTGATCTGTTAGCACAGAGCCCGACACAGGGCTCGAACTCACGAGCCATGAGATCACAACCTGAGCCAAAGTTGGATGCCCAACTGACTGAGCCACCCAGGTGCCCCTGACCTTGTCTTTTAATTCTATAATCTATGTCAGTCCTGGATCAGTTCGAATGACGGACTTTTCTTCTCATTATAGGTTGTAGTTTCCTGCTGTTTTGTAAGCATGGTAATTTTGGATCCAATGGCACGAATTCTGAATTTTATCTTCTGGGTGCTAAAGAGTTTGTATTCCCATAAATATTTTTGAGCTTTGTTCTGGGGCACAGGTTTCTTGGAAACTGTATGGTTCTTTTGGGTCATGTTTTCAAGATTTGCTGGCTGGGATTAGGGCAGCATTTAGTCAAGGGCTAATTACTCCCTAAGAGCAATGCCAAGATTTCTGTCTGTACTCTCCCTGGTATCCAATGAATCATGAGGTTTTTCCAAAGGTTGGTGGGAGCAGGTACTATTTGCAACCCTTGGTGAGTGCTGGCCATTGTTGCTTCTTACCCTTTGGGGTGGTTGTTTCTCTGACCTTGGGTAGTTGCTTCACATGCACATGCTGAGCAGCGCCCAGATGAACACCTGCTGTGGACCCTCTGAGGCTATCTAGAGGTCCCCCTATGCAGCATGCTGTTCTCTGTCTCTCTGCTCTGCAAACTCCAGCTGTGTGATGTCTCCCAGCTCAGCTCTCTTGTTTCACTAGCGGAGTCTACTGAGCTCTGCCTTGGCTTCCCCACTCATCCACAGACTAGAAAGTCTCTCAAGGAAGTAAACCAGCTAACTGCAGGGCTCACTCATTTACTTCTTGTATCTTAAGAATCGCCGTCTTCCCTTGCTTGATGTGAGTGACTGGAAAACCATGGTTTCAAGTTTCTTTAACATTTACCCCTCTTTTGTTCATCTTGTAGCTACGCTGTATTCTACGGTGCACATACACAATTTGTTTGTCTAATCATATATTTATGTAATTTTTTCCCAGTTTTTTGGCTGTTACAACATATAAAACTCTATTTTTGGATATACGTGTGAATATATTGTACAATAAATCCTGAGTTGTGGAATTCCTAGATTAAGTGGTCTGAGCATTTAAATTTTTGATAGCTATTGCCAAACTATTCACTCAAAAGGCCTCCTACCAACAGTGTTTCCTCTAAATTCTTGCATACACTGGTTGCTATTAACACCTTAAAGTTTGCCAAACTTACAATGGAAAAATATTTCATTATTTTGACCTGAATAATATTGCAATTGTGTATTGTTTCAAGATTTGAAAGAAAACAACTGTAAAATCACCCAAACCTGGGCTTTTGTTATGAGATAATTCTTTCCTCCTTTGGGAATATATGGGCATATTTGTCAATATTTCTTCTGGGGTCAAGCTAGGAAATATTTTTCTTAAATTCACCCATTTCATTAATATTTTGAAGTTTATTTGCTTAATTTTGCACAATGCTTTTATTAATTATTGCAATGTCCTCTGTATGTTTTGAAAACAAGTATTCTACAATTTTAAAAAACCAACTATGTCCCCTGCCTTCCACTCTCCAACTTCCACACTTCTGCCTGCCCCAAGGCCATCATCTATAGGTAAATAACAGTCCACACCCATGTGTTGCCTCAGATAAGCAACTATATTCATAGTTCATAACTTCCCCCTTCCCCCACCTCCCAAATTCTCTGTCCTTCTCCTTTTTCTAACCTATGTCCTTCCTCCCTCCCCTCCTTGAAAATAGTAATAAAACATGTATAAAAAAATACTAAATGACCATCTGGGGTGCCGGGTAGCTCAGTCGGTTGGGCATCCGACTTCAGCTCAGGTCATGATCTCGTGATTCGTGAGTTTGAGCCCCGTGTTGGGCTCTCTGCTGTCAGCCCGGAGCCTGCTTTGGATCCTCTGACCTCCTCCCTCTGCCCTTCCCCAACTTGTGCTCACTCTCTCATCCTCTCTCTCAAAAATCAATAAAATATTAAAAATAATTATTAAAAAAAAAGGTACTAAATGCCCATGAAATGCAAGGTAGACTGGCACGTGCTAGGAAAGACTCACATGCAGTAAAATACAAATCCCTGATCTCGGGGAGGTTCCTCCCTAGAGACAGTTACCAAAAATCTCCACTTCCCTTACAAAGGCTTCAGAACCTATCCCTGAAGCCGAAGTCACATCAGCCATTACACCCATGCCTCCCCAAAGGCAGGCAGAGCTCACTGGTGGTGTAGCTAGGGATGGACCTTGTGTGATGTCTTCCTGCAGTCACGGCTAGTTTAAGTTCATCTGAATGCATCTTTTCTTCCCGTGGAGGTCTGTTTCAAGCCCGCCTCACCTTACGGACGTGACAGGAAAAGAGGATGTTCATGTATTTGTCCTTCCGTTTCAGTTCATTTGCGACGGGGACAAAAGTGCCTGAGGTCTGAGGTGTATCTGGCTTCTGAAAGAAAAAGGAAACATGACAAAATGAGTCTGCTTAGCATTTTAGATGAAAAGGGAATCTTTCGGTTGCCTGCTTTGTAACCATGCTCAGTTTCACACACATACTTTTATCTCCCATTCCAGATGGTGAGCAGCTAAAGGGGTGTCACAGTAATACCGGAGGGCCTATAAAATTTTTAAAATAAGGGATGGGAGGGAGAATGAAATGTTGCTTTGGGAATAATTAATATAAAGGTGGTAATTAAAAATTGCTGCTGACTTATGCAAGGGAATGTTTAAATGTGTAAAAATTAGGTTGTGGAGTGTACCTAATACATATGGCACAGAGACACAGACAACCTTTTTTAAAGCAGGGGAAACATCAAATATTGCACATTTAGAAGCAACAAAATCTTTTTGTTTAGTATCTTATCACTTATAGAAGTTTAGTTTCTGTAGGTGTCTTGTTCTTTCCACAAATTCTTGCAGAAAAATTCTTCCCTTTCTGTAAATCCTTCCTGCAAAGGGAGCAGGAGTCGATTGTACTTTGTTCTCCTGGACGTACCGAAGCAAGATAGTTGCCCTCCCAGGCTCTTTGCAGTCCCAGGTCGGCCCTTTGGCCTTTCAACATTTCCATGGCTGCAACCTTTGCCCTGACTTGGGGCAGGTCAGAGGCGGGCATGCTCTTGATGAGCTGGGATGCTCTCCATCTGTAAGTCAATAAACGAAATATATTAGGATTTACAAGCCTAATCCCATTCATTCCCCAAAATAACTGAGCTGCCATTAAGCAGAATTTAAACCAAAGTACTTGCATGCTACTCAATACAACAAGAACAACAACAACAACAACAACAACAAACAAACAAAAATCAAAGGTCTCCAAAATATACACAGAGCTTGTTAGACAAAGATTTGCATAACTTTCTTTGTCATTTGTGTGTTTGGAAAGCAACTAGAACTTCCTGATACATGGGTTCTCCTAACAGTTAGGTTAGAGCACAGAGAGTTTGGATTCATCACTCATTCAATCAATAAATGCTTCCTAGGCACTTACTAAACTCCTGATGCTGGGCGGTGGAGGCCCAGCAGTGAACAGTCGGATAAAGGTCCTTTCTGCTAGGTGCTTACATTCTAGAAGCAGGGACAGACAGCAAAGAAACCAACAAGCATGAGTGACGTGCTAAGTGCTATGGAGAAACTCAGGCAACGAAGGAAGGACAGGGGTGCAGTGGAGAGCAGGAACGGGTTTGGGGTGTTATTGATATAGGGAGGTCTGGGGGGGCACCACTGATCAGGACCTGTGAGCAGAGACATTCAGGAAGTGAGGGGGGTGCGTGGATATTTGAACAAGAGCGTCTTCTCCAGGAAGAGCACAGTAGTGCAAGGGTTCTAAAGTGTGTACCTGCTGAGTGGGTTGGGGGACCAGTGAGGAGCCCTGTGAAGCTGCAGCAGGAAGGGTGTGGGGGAGGGGAGCAGGTGGGGAGGCCAGAGAGGAGCCCAGGGACAGATCCACACAGCCACGGAGGCCATTGTGAGGACTCTGGCCTTTACTCTGAATGAGACTAGAAGCCACTGGAAGGTTCCGAACAAGGAAGGGACATGACCTGACCCCTGCTTTACAGGATCACCCCAACTGCTGTGTGAAAGAAGGCTGGAGTGGGTAGGAGGCTCTTTGTGTAATGCACATGGGAGAGATCAATGGCTGGGATTGCAGAGGGAATGGTAGAGGCAGAGACAGGTGTTGGGCCAAGATGTGTTTTGAAGGACACGCCAGGAGAGATGCCGATGTATTAGATGTGGGAGCAAGAGAATAAGGGAGAATTTAAAGACGACTCAGATTGTTGGCCCAAGTAACTAAAAACATAAGTTAATCTATTCCTGATTGAGAAAAACAAGCACAAAGCTTTTATTCTATCAGAGCCATCTGAGCCCTACATGCACTTATGCCGTCTTAAAGCAGGGGAATGGAAGCAAACCCAGAATAACAACATGCCCAACTCCATCTCATCCTCCTCCTTCTCCTGCTCCTTGAAAGAGAGCAGGGGTAGAGGGAGAAAGAATCTTAAGCAGGCTTCATGCTCAGCACGGAGCCTGACACGGGGCTCGATCTCACGCACCATGAAATCATGACCTGAGTCGAAATCAAGAGTCAGACACTTAACCAACTGAGCCATCCAGGTGCCCCCAGAACCTCTTTCTATCAGATGGAGTAATCGGGCCGGTGGTTCTCTGGCTGTGCTTCCTCAGGACATGAGGATGAGACGCACCTAACATGGAGAGGCGGTGCTCTCTCCCCTAAGTAGGTACACGAAATATTAGACTGCTTCCATCTAAGACTTCCCCAAGATGTATTCCATTTTCAAGAGGGTGACTTGAGCCTAAAGGTTTGTTTTTCTCTCTTAAATTCCTACTGAAATAACCAAATAAATATAAAAATGAGGAAAAACTTTGTAGAAGCACCAGCAAACAAGAACGATATCAATGAACTGAAAGACATGAAGCATTTCTTAGAGATTCGAGGCAGACGGGCCCGAGCTGCTGGTGAGGTGGCTCAGTGCTGGACTGTGCGGTCCACTTGGTGGGAGGAGAGGAACCCCTTCAGCAGAAATGGCACGGACAGTCCTTGGGCCTGAAGTAGCCAGGGCTGGTGGCCAGGACAGGCGGTGAAGGATCTCACGGTGGGAGATGTGCCAGTTCTCTGCACAAAGAATGGCTGCCCGTGGTGAGATGGGGCCATCTGCTGCAGCAGACAGCGTCAAAGGTAGCAGGATACAAAAACAACAGCCATGGAAGAAGTAAAGGCTCAGCCTAAGAGTGAAATCCTCTTCTCTGCTCTCTGGGGCCAAGTGACACTCCAATGGGACAGACTGTCCTAAGGTCATTCCACAAAAGGCTGGCAGAATGACAGGCTGGGAGCAGTTGGTGGTCACAGTCAAGGTCAACTGGTGACGGGCACATCCTACAACACTAAGCGGCTTGCTGAGCAACTGCCCCAATTAGCCCTCAGGTCCAAATTTTATTCTCAGTGGGGGGACGTCTTTGCTCTATCTGCTGGTCTGTTTTCGGCCTCAGTGCCCAGTCCGTCTGTCCCTTCTTCACTACCCACAGTGGCCCAGGACAAGGCCTACACGTGACTGACTCCAGAGGCATGCTGGGCATCTGATAAGTAAACTGTCATCTGTAAACCTATGTAGCCCCCAACAACATGTTTATGGAGGCCATAAAAATCGCCAGTCTCGACAACATGGTAAGGGGGGCAAAGCTGAGCATGAGGAAGGCTCCCAGTCTTTCCAGAATGGAAAAGAATTACTGTGAGGAACAGGAGCGAGCTTAACCATGATTAGACAGGCTGCGATTTTAGAAAACAAACAAAACAAACAAAAACCCATGATCAGAGTGGAATCCTTTAATTTCTCAGTAGTCCACAGATCAAAAAAGTTAAGAATAAATTAAGTAGGATACAGTGACTACATCAGGGGTTGGTAAACCACAGTCTGTGCCAAATTCAGCCTATGGCCTGGTTTTGAGCTGCTCGTGAGCTAAGAATAGTTTTTACATGTTTGACAAAACCAGAGCAAAACAAAGGAAAATATGTGACAGAGACCATATGTAGCCCATAAAGCCTAAAATATTTATTATCTGGCCCTTAACAGAAAAAGTCTGCCTTTGGACGAGATTAACACAACTGGCAGGATTCATTTAGTGTGTGTGCACATGCGTGTGTGTCTGTGTGTGAGCAAGGTTAGCAGACACAGCAGATGCGTTATTTTCAAAGTGCTCATTAACCTAAGCCCCAAGAAGGCTGGGACTATCTCTTATATCTTTATTTTTTGTCACCATATCCCTGGAACCCAGGCCAGTGACCATGACACAGTTGGCCTGGAGTAAGTATATGCTAAACGAATAAACTGAATTTTGCAATAATTAATCAATTATAGGCCATATACAAAACCATCAAAATCTAAAAAGAAGACTGTACAAGTCACAGTGCGACACAGTCAAATCAATAATTCTTGGTGGCAATTAAAAATAGTACATAGATCTTTCTTGTCATGGACAGGTCTCCCCCCCCCCAATTTTTTTTTTCAATTTATTGATTTATTTAGAGAGAAAAAGAGAGAGGGAAGACAGTGATTCCCAAACAGGTTCTATGCTGCCAGCATAGGGCCCAACGTAGGGCTCGATCTCATGAACTGAACCCTGACATCATGACCTGAGCTGAAATCAAGAGTCAGACACTTAACCGACTGAGCCACGCAGGTGCCCCTCCAAAAATTTTAAGTAGTCATATAACCTTATTTGTGTAAAAAAAGAGAGGAAAAAAGTCTCAAATGATATGTGATATGCATACACACTCTTAGTATGAACAAACATTTCTACAGTGTTTATTATGTGTCAGTTACTATCTGAAACGCTTCATACATCTATTTACTCATAACCTTTTCAACAATCTTACAAGCAGGTACTACTATTATGCTACTTTTACCATAATACGGTATGGAAACTGAGGCACAGAGAGATTATCTAGTTTGCCCAAGGTTACACAACCAGGCAGCAACAGAGACTGAACATGGACCCAGGCTTCAGGGTTTGTGTTCTTAACCATTATACCATGCTGTCCCTTACCCGGGGGCATGTGTTTGTAAACGCACAGACACAGACATATATAAGGGTGCAAACTAACTGTTAATGAGTGATTTTCTCAGGGGAAGGAAATATGATGGAGGAGAGGAGAGGAGAGGAGAGGAGAGGAGAGGAGGTATGGAGAATTTCAACTTGATATCCTATACATTTCCGTATTTTATCACTTAAAAAAAACCACAGTGAGCATGTATTCACGTACAGCTTAGCTACTTTTTAAATTATGTCAAAAGTGCAGGTTACAGATACCATTCATGAAAAACACTTACCTGTGCATTAAAAAGCCTGCCAAGGTTTACAGTGAACATTGATCGTATTAGATCTGAGAACAGAGGTAATTTTGCTTTCAGTAATTACTGTTTGATTTTTTTCCTTTTTATGAGATATCATTCCTCTTTCTTTTTCTTTTTCTTTTTACAGAAGGCAAATAGGATACATATTAAAGCATTTTTTTCCTCTGCATTTTTAAACATCTTTTGATATCTGCCACCAGTTATACAGAGCTAACTCTAAAAGAAGATGAAATCTGATTTAGCACAGAATTAGAAATTAGTTCTTTTACATTCAGTAGGCCAATTATTTCATCGTGTTCTTTGGGAAATACCCCAATGCCACATGACCACATTTGAGACTGCTAGCTTAGTGTGTGTGACTGGACGGCTGTATCTAAGCCACAGCTAAATGTAACTGGTGCCCGGTGGCAACAAACAGGCTACATGATGAAGGGGAGGGAGCTGTGAGTAACTAACTACACACTCAGATTCAGGGCAGCCTGCCAAAAACGAAGATCAGCTGAAAAGATATTAGATTTTACATGGGTGTTTATTTACTGTGTTAAAAAAAAAAAAAAAAAAGGTTGCTTTAAAACAACTGCATTCCCCCTTATACTTTAAAGTCATCTGGGAAACTTTAGAAAGAACCTCTGTTTGGCACGCCTGGGTGGCTCAGTTGGTTGAGTGTCTGATTCTTGATTTCAACCAAGGTCATGATCCCAGGGTCGTGGGATCGAGCTCTGCGTGAGGCTCTGTGCTGGGTGTGGACCCTGCTGGAGATTCTTTCTATCCCACTTGCACTCCTCTTTCTTTCCCTCTCTCCCTCAAAGAAAAAAAAAAAAGGACCTCTGTTTGGGCCCCCCTCCCTGGTTCTGTTAAACATGACTTTCTGGAGGCAGGATGTGGGCATCGGTATGTTTCATAAACTCCTTGGTATGTTTCATAACCAGGATAGAGAAGCAAAGGATTAACAGACTTTCTGGTTTGAGTTTTATGTAGTGATTTTAATAAATAGTTATTTCTTGCTCATAAAAGAAAAAGATAGCATGTAATAGCTTAACTATGGCATGATTCAGGGGTTGTGCACACTGCTGTCATCTGTGTGCTGACACAGGGAAAAATACAAACAGGTTCCGCTATTTTGAGAGGTAAACAGATGCCCTTTGAAAGCAAAACCTTCAGACCTGAAGACATGAGGTAAAAGTCACATGGGCAGACGGCTGGGCCAATACCACGGTCTCAGATTTGTGACTTTATATATTAAGTGTGTTACCATAAATGGAAGCAGCAGGCTCTTACCTATTAAAAATTGCCTGTAAGGCCTCCTCGAAACGGCGAAGAACTTTAGGTGGGGTTGGCCACTTCACGTGCTTCCCGTAGTCCTTCATGCTCTTGACGCCGTGGAAGCGTCTGGCAACCTCATGAATGTAGGACTTCACTTTGTAACGTCGGTAATATCTGATAATCGTCAGAGCTGCCTTGGTTCTCTTGTACCGCATGCGGGCCAGCGTGCCTCGCCACACCTTCACAACGGAGAAAGAAAGAGAAAAGTGTTGCTGGCTGGCTCAGTCAGTAGTACATGACTTTGAATTGTATACGCTCCTCTACTTATGAAGTACCAACGTGGGATCTTGCGTATTGCCAACAAAATCAGGCAGGGACAAAGCACGTCAGTTCTGCCTGCCACCAACAGATGGCGCCAGGAGTCACGTTGGTCATTGGCTTCAGCGGTCTACCTGTTCATGACGTCCACCGGGCTGTGTGCTGACTCTGAAGCAGAGTCCTTGAACAGTCATGAAGAGAAGAAAGCCAAAATGCAAATGTCTCTGGACAAATTTTTTTTTTTAATTAAAAAAAAATTTTTTTTAACATTTATTTATTTTTGAGACAGAGAGAGACAGAGCATAAACAGGGGAGGGGCAGAGACAGAGCGAGACACAGAATCTGAAACAGGCTCCAGGCTCTGAGCCATCAGCACAGAGCCCGACGCGGGGCTCGAACTCACGGACCGTGAGATCATGACCTGAGCCGAAGTCGGACGCTTAACCGACCGAGCCACCCAGGCGCCCCTCTGGACAAATATTTTAAGGATGCTGAAAGGAAGCAGGATGAGTCAGAACCAAAAGCCATCAACGTCTACAGTTCTCTAATGAAACCTAGCTTTACACAGACTACACCACTGGCCGCTAGTGTCCCCTCACGCTGCATTTACAAACGGACTTCTACACAGCCTGTGTGGCTCCCCTCCCCAGGTGCTGTGTAAATTTAGATGTAATCCCGAAATTTATATGTAATCCCAGGGAAAGGGTAAACCAGATGACCAAGAATCTTTTAACATGTTTTCTGTGCTCAGAAATCAATCACAATATATAAATGTCTCTGTGCCTGCTTTACCCAAGCATGGTGAAGTCAGAGGTACCTATGCTTTTCCTTCAGGATCCTCTGCCCACATTCCTGTACTTCTCAGTTTCTGAAGTAAAAAGGAATTTGGCATAATCTCTACTTCATTGTTGGCTTTTCCCCTCCACCACCAAAACTTACTCCTTCTACAAGACTTCCAGCATAAACCCCTTTCTCTTCTTTATTTGCTACTACAGTCTCCAAGACCCCAAACTACACGCATCACTTTTTTCAACAAACTGCTCGTACACACTGCCATCATGTTCTGGTTGATAGTTACTGCTGCTAATTAATTAGCCGTTCCAGTTCCTGGGCTGTTGGTATCGACCCCCCCTCCCCACCCCGTCTCCAGCCTCCCAGGACCAAGATTTTCAACCTCTAGTTCAAAGCCCACAGTATGGGGCTTCCAGACTCCCTCAGGTTTCTTTCATTTCCTCTTAAATCCCCACCTGTGCCCACCAATTTCTCAGAAAACCTTGTGTAATGCCTCCTTTATTACAGTCATTTTAGGATTTCTTCATGCCGACTCCTAAACTGGCATATCATACGTGCTTGCGATGTTCTCCTTTTTTCAGCCTGCTGAACGATACGGATAGATTTTTTTTTTTTTTTGCAAGCGACATGTAAGGTCACCAAGGGACCCCGAAGAGGAACCAACGAGTCAAGAAAAGCCATGCTATGTAAGGGAAACATGACACATGAGCAGTTTGCGATGGGAACCTAGAGCTCACGTATAAACAGAATATATAAAGACCATGAGGCAGGGAAAACTTGTTTCTGCACGTGGCGTCAGTACAGCAACCCTTTTTAGCCAAAATGGCTCTCTTCCCCGTCGCCAAATCCATCATGCAGATGGCTTTGTTACGCCTCCACCCTAGTGCTAAAATAAAGGTCCCTTCTTTAGCATCTTGAAAAACCAAAAGAATACAATTACAGGGTGGAAGTCTGTGATTCAATTTCTTAAACAAAACACAATTTTCAAAGTTTCATTTTGTTGGTTGTTTTCCTCTTTAACAGAAAGGCAGTTGAGACTCCCTGGAGCCATACCTGTATAGGAAATCAATTTTTAATTTTTAAGGAGGGTTCACAGAGTTTCTCATTAAAATGTTTTTGGTTTAATTCTTTAGTAATTTGTGGGGGGGGGGAAGCATTTTATAAGTAAGTGCTTCTTCAGGGGGAGGTTTTAACGTTTAACAACTTTCATCTTTGTTTTTGGCTTCTTTGGGTTTTGCCTAGTTAAAAAAGTCATGGTATTTTACAAATCAAATGCTGATTTAAAAAGACAGCAGCTTTTCCTTTCGCCCACCTGATCCCACTGCCCCACCTCACAGTCTCAGTCCACACAACTGTTCTAACTACTGCTTCCAGTAGTAACAAATAATGCACATATACTGTTATTTCTTGGTTGATCCCTTTGGACATTATCCAGATTATAGACATTGGTGATTTGGCTCTCTCACCTCCCTCTTACCTCTCCTTTATCATCCCAATAATAATCACATCAAACATTTAAGTCGATAGTATTTACATTACACGTTATACTATTATATAATGCACAAATGATTTACATAGAATATACACTAAATATGTTACATATAGATTCGCTCTATCTTTGCGCTTTACTTTGTCATGTAAATCCGTGCTTGCTTATAGTTAATAACTGACTCATTTTAAAAACCTGCTTTACTTTCTATATACCTACTGCTAATTTTGGACGGTGCTCTAATAGATCCATCAAATGATCAGTGATGACTTTTCTGATTGTTGAGTACATCACCTGTCTTTTTCTTTGATATTCCCCGTATCCTTTATGCCCCTTTGGCCTAGGGCACAGTTCCTATCCCAGAAACCTTTTAAACTACTCTTCCATATTGGATCCCCGAGGATTTGTCTTCCTTTTTCTTGGTTTTCCTCCCTCCAATAGCTTCCAAGAAAGGGTGCATATCCTGTAAATTTCTGTTCTCTTTGATTTCCTTGAGAGTAAACCAGTTGTCTAAAATGCTGTGTCTTGGAGGGCAAGAGCAGAGGGGCTGAGAACAGGCTCTGGACACAGAATGCCTGCGTTCAAACCCTGGGTACACTTGGGCCGGCTTCTTAACTTCTCTGACTTAGTTTTCTTACCTGTGAAACAGAGATGACAATGGTGCTTAGCTTGTACCCGTACTGTGAAGATTGAAGGCGTTAATACACATAAAACCCTTAAAAAACAATGCCTGGTAGATAGCCAGTACTCAATAAGCACGGGTAGTTATGACTATTCTTTATTTGTCATCAGCGGGCTGTGTTACTTTTTTGTATGTGAAGACTTTTTGCCTCAGTCGCGTGTCCGTGCGTCCTGGAAACTCTAATGAATGTGAGCCATTCTTTCTCAGCCTACTAACTGCCCCCAAATAGTGTTGGATTGGGTATTGTTTCATTCTTCCACCTGTGATGTGGACCAGATGTCCATTATTTATATGCTTTATTTAGTCTCCCGGTTGCCCAAGAGGAAGGAAAAGAGAGCTGGGGCTTGAGGTAGCTGCCATCGAGCTCCTTCCTTAAGAGTAAAGAAATGTACCAGGGGCGTCTGGGTGGCACAGTCGGTTGAGCGTCCGACTTTGGCTCAGGTCATGATTTCACTCGCGGGTTCGAGCTCCGCGTCGGGCTCTGTGCTGACAGCTCAGAGCTGGAGCCTGCTTCCGATTCTGTGTCTCCCTTTCTCTCTGCCGCTCCCCTGCTCACACTCTGGCTCTTTCTCTCAAAACAAACATTAAAAAGAGAAAAAGAAAAAGAAAAGAAATGCACCAGAAGTTTGCTTCACCGAGTCTGGGGTGTCTTGTAATCTCGCAGCTTGATGGAGGTCAGCTATTCTTTTTTTCCATGTCTTGTGGAGCTTTCTCTTGATTCAGCCCTAATATTATTTCTAATAGGCGCTTCCCCTATTCCTTGCCCACTTATTGATATATCAGAGGCAAGGAAGGATGGTAAACCTTCTGGACTCTTATTGCCTGAGGGAGAATGTCTTCTGGATGGAAGAAGGGATCCCTAGACGGGTGTGGATTATTCCAAGCCTTCCCTCTGGCACACCTATACTCAATGCCAACACCAGCGAAAGCAGTGAGACTTTTCAGAATTCCCTCCTTGTACTTTTCCATCTTCTGCTCTTCTCTTTGAAGAATGTATTGATCTTTTTATGGGGCGCCTGGGTGGCGCAGTCGGTTGAGCGTCCGACTTCAGCCAGGTCACGATCTCGCGGTCCGTGAGTTCGAGCCCCGCGTCGGGCTCTGGGCTGATGGCTCGGAGCCTGGAGCCTGTTTCCGATTCTGTGTCTCCCTCTCTCTCTGCCCCTCCCCCGTTCATGCTCTGTCTCTCTCTGTCCCAAAAATAAATAAAAACGTTGAAAAAAAAATTAAAAAAAAAAAGAAAAAAAAAAAGAAAAAAAAAAGAATGTATTGATCTTTTTAGTACCTTTAGTACCTTTCTTTTTCTGGGTGGCATTTCTCAGCTAATGGTATGAGGTTGGGATCTTTTCTTGGTTTTGGGGTTCACAGCATGTTCTTTGGAAGTTCTACATTTTTGTTAATTTCAGCAAATTATGGGGAAAGAAATTTTTGAGAGCCTGCGGGTATAGTGCCAACTTTATCAGAAGTCCCTTAGGCTTTAGTTTTTTTACTCAGAGAAAAAGTAGCATTGAAAAACTACAGAGGAAAAGGACTACATGAAGAAAATTATTCATGTATTTTTCCTTGTAATCTAAGCATATTTGGTTTAAACAGATATACTCCCATAAGAGTTTGTTAGTCTGTGCAGGGGAGGGATGTTGTTGATTTTCCCACTTCCCTCTTTGTTTAAAGCAGCTTAAGCTGTTGGGTTTTTCGAGAGTCATATAAAGCTTGTGCCTGTAGAGGACTTTGCCTCATGATGGAATGTCAGAAAGCAGAGAATTAAATGTTACATGCAATAAGCAAATGTTTAATATTTATTTGCATATGTCTAGAGAGGTTCAACAAAAAAACAAGGGAGCCAAAGGGGCCGTTGTTAAAACGCTATTAACATTAAAGAGGAACTAACTAGATACTATGTGTTTTAGGATATGATGCAAGAGTGGAAGCTGAAAGCTGAAGGAGACACAGTGGGATCTGGGAGGGAAAGTTGATCCGAAGATATAAAGCAGAGGGCAGGCTGACAGGGGAGAGGGCCAGCAAGTCATTTCTTAGGTAGGAAAAAGGACAGAGGCAAACAGAGAGGCTGACTGGGAATAGCCCAGGTACAAAGAGAGACCATCAGAGAACAGTGGATACATCCGTGCTACTGAGAGAATCCAATTCCTCTCCTGTGTACCTTTACCCCCTGTAGTTGACTCTGCCGACACAGCAGCCAGAGTGATCCTTTCAAGACCAAAATCAGATCATGTCACTTCTCTGCTTAAAACTTTGCCACCATTCTGCATTTCCCTGATCTGCATTTCCCTGAGTAACAGCCAACCAAAGCCCCCACACTAACCTACAAGGCCCCACGTTCTCTGGTGTGGTTACCTACCCCCTGCCCTCGCCAACTGCAGCCACCCTGGCACCCCCCCTCCCACACAGGCCAGCCACCCTGCCATCTACTCCCAGCTACCCGCCCCCCCAACTCTTCCACCAACACCCCTCACACAGGCCAGCACCCTCTTGAGTCCAGGCCTTTCTTTCTTTCTTTTTTTTTTTTTTTATGTTTATTTTTGAGAGAGACAGAGAGAGAGAGCAAGTGAGCATGAGTGGGGGAAGGGGCAGAGAGAGAGGGAGACACAGGACCCAAAGCAGACTCCAGGCTCCCAGCCGTCAGCACAGAGTCTGACATGGGGCTCGAACTCACGAACCGCGAGATCGTGACCTGAGCTGAAGTCAGATGCTTAACCGAGTGAGGCACCCAGGCGCCCCGAGTCCAGGCCTTTCTGCTAATTGCTCCCTCTGCCCAGAATGATCTTCCCCCCAGATATCACACGGCCAACTTCTTCACTCTCTCTCTCTGCATCCTTGCTCAGTGGTCACTTTCCCAGTGAGCCTGGCCCTGACCATCCATTTAAAATTCAACTTGTCTCCATCTTCCCCTTCCGGCACTCTCTGTTCTTACCATGCTCTGTTTTTTCTCCTGCCTCTAACACTTGACCCTCTGCAACACCATGGAACTCATGTATTATTGCACTGTTTACACTCTCCTCCTACTGGAATGTAAGCTCTACCAGGCCAAGAGCTCTTTGTCTTTTTCGCTCACGGATGATACACCACTGCCTAGAATAATGTCAAGGACACAGTAGCCTCTCAATAGTACCTGCTGAACGAATGAATGTTTTCACCTTCATCTTCCAAGCCTCATACTAAATCTTTTATTTTGGCTGTCATGTTTTCCATTTTCAAGAGCTTATCTGTGTTCTCCAAATATTTCTTTTAAAAGCACATTGCTCTTGGGGCGCCTGGGTGGCGCAGTCGGTTAAGCGTCCGACTTCAGCCAGGTCACGATCTCGCGGTCCGGGAGTTCGAGCCCCGCGTCAGGCTCTGGGCTGATGGCTCAGAGCCTGGAGCCTGTTTCCGATTCTGTGTCTCCCTCTCTCTCTGCCCCTCCCCCGTTCATGCTCTGTCTCTCTCTGTCCCAAAAATAAATAAATGTTGAAAAAAAAAAAGCACATTGCTCTTGGTTAACAAAAGCAACATCTCATTTTTCCTCTCTGTGAATATGAATCATGGTTTTACTTTTTACACTGCTCCCTGCATTGTATATTACTTCTAAGTCCCTTATTCTCCCATTTGTCTTGGTCTCAGCCTTTTGTGCTAGAGGCCTTCCTCAAATGTCCAAATGTCTGGGGATCTTTGGCCGTCCATTACGGAACGCCACTCAAAAAATCTGTGTATGTGCTTTATGAATGGGAGCTTTAATACATAGAGTAATTAGGTGGGGACCATCTGTGAGGAACTCCAGAATGTCAGTGTCTTAGTGTTTTTCCTCTTTGCTGCCAGAATTCTGAGTAAAGAGGCATGGGGTGGGGGTGGGGGTGGGGCGGTGGGGAATCTTTAGAATCCAGATTTTCACTTAATTTCCTTGGTTTCAATGTGGTGCCTGACTCCTCTCCTCCACTGTGCCTGGTGTTCCCCAGAGCCGAGAGCTTCTCTGATTCTATTTTTTCAGAGTAAGCTTCTTCTACCAGAATGAGACTGAGGTCGTCACCTGGCTTTGTGAGGTCTGGGAGGAGACCTTTATTTTGCTTTTCATACAGGTTGTCAACCAACTTCCTCCTTCAGCTCTCCTCCTTACCCTTACCTCCAGAGGTTCTTGGCCCTTCCCACTCCTGAATTTTCTACAGCCCTGTGGATGGGTAAACTGGCTTACCTGTCTGCCTTCTTCTCTGCAGGCACTTAGATGTCAGCTTTCTCCACCTGCTTGGGGGACTAATCACACATCCACTTACTTCTAAAATTATGTTGATGTTGTTGCTACGATGGTTCTATTTGTCCTTGTGGGTTTCTACCATTTTTATCCCTTACTGCTCATTTAGGGGTTTTGAGAGGGAGTGGATATAAACACAGTCTGTCATGTTTAAGCAGATGTTTTTATAACACAACCTTAATTCTACCATGTTTTCCTCTGGTGCATACTTCCTCAGTGGTCAGGCATTTCAAAGCAACATCTGGCTGTCATTAAAGTACAAGATCCATTTTGCAAAATATGTAGGATTCTAGGTTATGCTCTATTAAGAAGTAGGTCAATTATGGATCTTCAGCTTAGTCTCAGAAATAAACACAGGTCAGCTTTCCTTCCCCCCACCCCCCCCGGTTCTCTGTGTTTTGTTTTTCTGTTTTTGTTTTCTAGTACTCATGGGGGTTGTGCCCTTTCTGTCCTGTTCTCAAACAGTTCCCCAGTACTCTGAATTGGATATTCTCTTGGTTTCCACAACCAGAACCCTTCAAAATTTCAGTTCCCAAGGCCCTCCATGCCTAGGGACAACTTTTGGGAGAAGCATCTTTCCTATGTTTCTAAACTTAAGTTCCCCCAGATAGTTATTCTGGCAGAGTTCTGACAGTTTCTGATTGTTAAAGAGTTGTAGAGAAGAATTTATTTAGGTAACAGGTTGAACTATAAGCAAACCGTAAAATCCACAAAATCTATCCACATACCCCATCAAATTACAGTAGTTCCCCCTACCCTTATCCATGGTTTTGCTTTCTGCGTTTTCAGTTACCCACAGTCAACCACGGTGTGGAAGCAGACGGTACTCCTGAGGTATCATCAGAAGGTCAATAGTAGCTTAACACTGCATCACAAGGTCAATGTCATTCACTTTACTTCATCTCATCACATGGGCATTTTATCACCTCATAATATCATCATAAGAAAAAGGGTAAGTACAGCACAATAAGATATTTTGAAAGACAGAGTCCATATTCATATAACTTTTATAATATAATAATTGCTCTATTATTAGTTATGGTTATTAATCTCTTACGTACTTTTTTATAAATTAACCTTTATCACAGGTATGTACATATGGGGAAAAAACCCACAGTATATACAGGGTTCAGTTCTATCTATGGTTTCAGGTACCCACAGGGGATACTGAAACGTATCCCCTGTGGACAAGGGGGAACTACTGTAGAATATGATGGTTGCATCCTATTGTGGATATTTCATGACTGATTGATTAATGAAGGATTGACCTCTTCTAGGAGTTATTATTTTTTTTTTAATTTTTTTTTCAACGTTTATTTATTTTTGGGACAGAGAGAGACAGAGCATGAACGGGGGAGGGGCAGAGAGAGAGGGAGACACAGAATCGGAAACAGGCTCCAGGCTCCAAGCCATCAGCCCAGAGCCTGACGCAGGGCTCGAACTCCCGGACCGCGAGATCGTGACCTGGCTGAAGTCGGACGCTTAACCGACTGCGCCACCCAGGCGCCCCTAGGAGTTATTTTTTTAAAAAGACTCAAAGACAGTAACATCTTCCCAAGTTATTCTTCTTCAACTTAAATATTCTATGAAGGATAAAATGAAGAAAGACTTAAAGTACTATTTACGAAGTGCCAGTGCCAATGTTTTTACCAGAATAGCAGGTTAGTATGTAACAAGAAGAAAATAAGACTGAGTGGATAGAATTTGTAGGTTCTTGGCATATATTTAGACACAAAATTCTTTAGTTTTATAGATAAATTAATAGCATCTCAAGGACACAGGGGGAAATTAAGAAGTAATGAAATAACCAAAGCTTTAGTCAATAAACAAATGTAAAACCAGTAAAATAGACAAGAACGAACGAACGAACGAAAGAAACAAAGATGTGAGTCTGATCATTATAAGCTGTCCTGATGAACTTAGTAGAGTGTGTGTAGGCTTGTGTATGCCTGGTGGAGTGTAATTTACCATCCCTCAGCTGCTTTACCATCGTCTGGCTGACTAACTTGCAAAGTCAGCTGACTTGTAAACCTTCATTTAGGACTCATACATTTTATACACGACCTTGTCCAGAATGGATCTGGCTAATGGTGGCCTCACAATTCTTCAGTCTACACAATACTGCCTGCTAATCACTTCTTTACTATGATGATACCACGATCTGACAGCCTACTTGCAACTGTAGCTTCCAGAAGCAATTGGACCTCTTGGTCAATTAGTGTCAGAAGACCAGCTGAGCATTAACTCTATCAAAGCCCCACATGCAATTATTTTGAAGACAATTAAAAATAAAATTACTCCAGCTAACGGGTTAAATAGTTCCAATGAGCCTTTCAGGATTCAGCCCTGTTCAAATGTAAACACTATGTGGCACTGTGCTGAAGTGACTGCTCTCTCTGGTTTGACTTTGTTTTCTTGAAAGAGAGTGTATACAATTGATAACTCACGTTCAAACTCTCTTGAGGTCAAGGCTATCTCAAATCTGCTTTTTGACAGAGAACAATAGGCTTTGGTCACATGTGTAGGCATGTGAACAGATCCGATGAGGCATCTTAGGGATGTTTCAGCTTTGTCTGAAGATGTCTACTGCTTTGTCCACCCCCAGATCTACCTCCATCTAATACTGATAGGTACAAGTTCGGCTTTTACCTTGTGTAACAAATGTGCTGACTTTTCTTCCTTTATGTTTAGTATTTAAAACATGCAGGACTCCTTAAAAAGGTAACCCAGTAGACCTTTGCTTTCAGATGCTTGCAAATGATCTCAATTTTAAATGGTTCCCTAGACCATGCAAAAGCTCACATAATACCTAATATTTGAAAGGACCTGCCAATGGTTCATCCTAACATTCTTTTCTATAGTGTTCCAAAAGTGAATTCTGGGACACAGGGCCTTTGAAATGCTCTCTGAAAAAGAGCTCCATTTTCATTAAATCCAGGAAAGCTGCACGCTGTAATTTCTTTTGGGAAAGTCATGATGCACATTTAGCATATTAAAAGCTCTGAAAAGTTTCATGTAAATAAATCTATTTTAACTTTGTTCAACAGAAAGTAAAAAACATATTTGACTACAGAATCCTTTGTGTACAGATTACTCATTTGGAAGGGAGTCAAGATATACCATCCCAAAATATGCTGCTTTGGCATAGCATTATTTTGAGCATTGGTTCATTCTACAAGAATTTCCTAAATTCCTACTGTATGTGTAGCATCTGTGGGGAATATGGAGGAAGAGAGGAGATACCCATGATATCCTAGAAAAAATGCCTATGAGATCTCTGGAAAACAGCTACAACTAATTCCTTAAAAAGTAAGATCCAGTCATGTAACAAAGCTTGAATCCTCAGCCACAGTGAGACTTTTTCAAGAAGTCCAGCACTGCCCAGAGGGACAGCTCCCTGACTAGCACAGTCTGGGGGTGGAGTACAAAGAGTCCTGACCCGGAGCAAGAGGCTGGCATTCCCCTGGACTACTGGGAGAATTTTTTCAGTCAAATTTTGGAGGCTTCAGGTTCTTCACCTGAAAAGTGAGGGTGTTGTATTAGCTAACTTAAAAAAGCAAGCACTAGTATTCTGTTAAATAGTTCCCGGTAATGAGAAAAATTTAAGAAAAAATTAAGAAAAATTTATTCAAAGGTTCTTTCCAATCCAAAGTACACATGGAATTGACAACCACAATCTTTGGTTTCCTTCTAATTACTGTTACTACTCATAAGGGAAGGGAGAGACAACGTTATTTTACTACTATGTGCCAGGCCTTGTGCTAGACACGTGATGTACATTAAAAATAGGTATTTAAGGGGTGCCTTAATACCTATTTAAGGTAATGCCTTATTTAAGGGGTGCTCAGTTGGTTAAGCATCCAACTCTTCATTTTGGCTCGGGTTCTGATCTCCCAGTTCATGGCTTCGAGCCCCGCGCTGAGCTCTGTGCTATGATTCTCTCTCCCTCTCTCTCTCTGCCCCTCCCCTGCTCACATGCTTGTTCTTTCTCAAGATAAAGTTAAAAAATATAGGTATTTAAAAAGCACTTCTTTTTGAAATATGCTGTTATAAGTTTCTCTAATAATTCCCCATAAGAAAAACCACAAGGAATATATTTAAGTTTCTTTGAGTCATACATTAACATATTTCTACTGGCAAATGCTTGACTTTGGGGAACACTCATTTTCCAGACCTGAGATCTCTGCTTCTACAGAGGAATGCAACCCACGTTCACAACTCTTGCTAACAGCCTGGCTCTGGTTCTAGGCAATGTAAGATGTTGCTAGCAGGGTTGTGTTTAGACGAGTGCTCCTCAGTGTGTCCCTATGTCTCAGCATGCCATCAGTTACCAGTACAGGGCTGTGTTTAGACGAGTGCTCCTCAACGTATCCCTGTGCCCCAGCATACCACAGTTACCAGTGCTCACCATGACAGGGATATTGGGGAAAGATGTTTCTTGGGGGAAAGAAATAATCTGGACAAGGGTGCTTGGAATACTTAGGGTGAACAAGAAATATTCTTCCTCTTTTCATTTCCCTGTCTTAGACTGTACTTAGTGTAAGGGGGAATAGCATAAGAAAATGTACACTTAATAAGGACAGATACTTTTTTGACAGTTCAAGTTTACACAGGTTGAACATAATAGGATTAAGGAACTATGAAAACCATTACTGGTCATAATTCAATTACCGCCCCACCCCAATACAATGGCATTGAGTGCATGATTTATAAGAGCGGGTGATACATGGGATCAAATTAGTATGTAGTTCATGCTAGAATAATGTGGTGACACAGAAAGAGATGTTACTATTTAGAGAAAGATCTAGATAAAGTAAAATGCTAGATATGCTCAGTGATGTTGAGGTTTTACATTTGCCCACATAGCTGTAACTATTATTATTATTGAAAATCCTACTAGAAACATAATCTTGTAAGAACTCCTACCATTTCTTCCCCCCAAAATATTTTGTAATACAATATTTGAAAAGTGAAGTTTCTTAGTTATGTACCAAGCAAGTCACAACAGATCTAAAATTGATGTCAGTAGGAATGTGATTAATGTTTCAATGAACTTCTCTAGAATCTATTTAAAAAATATTTATATACATATATATGTATATGTTATATATATAGATATACATATACATACACACATATTCATTCATTCATTCATTCATTCATTCATTCATTCATTCTCAAGTTAGTTAACATACAGTGTAGACTTGGCTTCAAGAGTAGAATTCAGTGATTCATCACTTACAAATAACACCCAGTGCTCATCCTAACAGGTACCCTCCTTAATGCTCATCACCCATTTTCCCCACCCCCATCAACCCTCAGTTTGTTCTCTGTATTTGAGAGTCTCTTATGGTTTGCCTCCCTCTGTTTTTATCTTGTTTTTCTTTCCCTTCCCCTATGATCATCTGTTAAGTTTCTCAAATTCCACATGAGTGAAATTATGTGATATCTTTCTCTGACTTACTTTGCTTAGCATAATATATATTTCTAAAGTAGGCATCACATGCAGCGTGGAGCCCAACTCAGGGCTTCAACTCACGTCCCTGAGATCAAGACCTGAGCTGAGATCAGAGTTGGACGCTTAACGGACTGAGCCACCCAGGCACCTCAAATAAATTTATATTTTTATCTGTCATTTGTTACTCTTTTTCATGAACTGTGTATTTCTAGTCTTTTTAATCCATTTTCTTTCACTTGTCTTTATTGACTTATATGAGCTCTTTATAAATGAAAGGGATGATCCTTTTGTCAATGGTGTTTTAAATCTGTTTCCAGGCGGTGACCTTCTGATTCTGTTTATGGTATACTGCTATCCAGAAGTGGGTTTTCTGTTTTCTTCGTTCAGTTTTAGGTAGTCAAATGGACTCATTTTCTTTTATGATTAAATACATATTTTATACAAAACTGGGGCCACATAATAATCATAAAATGCTCTGGAATGGTTTTTGTTTGATACACCAGGTACATTTTCCCATGTGATCAAAAAGCCTCCTGTAATGTGATTCTGAATGACCTGATGGTACTCAGTCAGATAGATACACATGGTTCAGTTAACCAATAGTCTGCTGTAAGACAGTTTTGGTGTTTTCTGTTTTTGGCGTATTCTATTGGTGTAAGATATTTTTGGTGTTTATTTATTTTGAGAGAGAGAGAGAGAGCAAGCCAAGGAGGGACAGAGAGAGAGGGAGAGTGAGGATCTAAAGCAGGCTCTGTGCTGTCAGCGTGGAATCCAACGCAGGGCTCCATCCCACGACCCTGGGATCACAATCTGAGCTCTTACCGAGAGTCAGACGTTTCACCAACTAAGCCACCCAGGTACCCCAGAGTATTTTCTATTTCTTTTTTAGCAATCATGAATATCATTTTAGTGGTATCATCATACCTAAATTCATGCATATAAATGGTTTATGAGGTTCTAGACACAGAATTGCTGTTGTTTTCACCTACCACATACTAAAGTTCCCATTTCCAAACTCTACCATGTGAACAGTTAAAAAGAAGTGACTAGGGGCACCTGGGTGGCTCAGTCGGTTGAGTGTCTGACTTCAGCTCAGGTTATGATCTTGCAGTTCGTGAGTTCAAGCCCTGCGTTGGGCTGTGTGCTGACAACTCAGAGCCTAGAGCCTGCTTCAGAATCTGTGTCTCCCTCCCTCTGCCCCTCCCCCACTCATGCTCTCTCTCTCAAAAATGAATAAACATTAAAAAAATAAAACGAATTTATAAAAAGTGACTAAACTGATAATATATTGTTGCTATGATGAAATTACTTTATTAGTGTTATTCAACTTTTTAAAATTCACCAGCTATTTGAAAGGTTTCTTTTGTGAAATATCTCCTCATTCCTTTTTTTTACCTATCACACACTCATAATTTTACATAACGATTTGTAAGGGCTTTTTATATATGAAAATAAGACAACCTTTTATTACATTTGTGAAGATTTCTTAGCATTTTGCCCTTTACCATCTCCTGGCCATGGTTTTTGGGTCAAGCCAATAAAACACAAGAAGAATTTGGACAGGTGGTTCTGAGGAAGGAAATTTCTCACTCTTCTGAGAAAACATCCAAGGACTTCTTTCTGAAAGTGACTCTCCTTGACAGTGGAGAAAATGTGGCTGCTGAAATTGTTAGCAGCTATCTCACAACCACAAGGGGGAGCCACACTTAGAATGAAGAGGATTCAAGAGCAGGCACAATGAAGTCTTGTCATCAAATCCGTTACAAATTCTATGCTGGTTTGAATTGCACTTTCTTTTGTTTTCTTTTACTCTCTCTTTTCTTTCTTCTTTCTCTTTTTTTTTTTTTTGCAACTGAACACACTGTGATACATTTCTGTTTTTTAGAAACAGAAATTTTATATGCTTATGCAGGGATACCTATCAATCTTTGTCTTTTTGTATTATTCTTGTGCTGCTGCTATACTTAAAAAGGCCGCGGGGCGCCTGGGTGGCGCAGTCGGTTAAGCGTCCGACTTCAGCCAGGTCACGATCTCGCGGTCCGTGAGTTCGAGCCCCGCGTCAGGCTCTGGGCTGATGGCTCGGAGCCTGGAGCCTGTTTCCGATTCTGTGTCTCCCTCTCTCTCTGCCCCTCCCCCGTTCATGCTCTGTCTCTCTCTGTCCCAAAAATAAAAATAAACGTTGAAAAAAAAATTAAAAATAAAATAAAAAATAAAAAGGCCTTCTCCACTTTAAAATCAAGCATGTGCCTATAAAATGATTTTGTTTCGTTAAAATGTAAACTCTGTTGGAGATGCGATGGGGGAACTCAATCACAAGTGGAAGAGAGCCTTTATTTTACAATCACTTCATGAATGTCAGGACATTGTGTCCATCCCAGTAGATTATCCATAATTAAAGATGTGTGAAATGCTCACTAAAGCTTTGGCTTCTTTGAAATACAAATGAGTTACTAGCTATAGCTATGCCTGTGACAGGAGAAATGTCCTATTTGGATCAACCTGTTGGGAGTGGACTGAATCTAAGTCAGCTCCTACCTGGGCACGCACTTTCATAGTTAATATTGGAAATGAGGATGACTCCTCTGAAACAGTGGTGGAAAAAGCCACTGGGAAGTAATCGGCAGGGGGATTATAACACACACACACACACACACACACACATATGCTAACAAATATTTAATAAATAAAAATAAAATATTTGTATGTACATATTATACATATAATTATATGTATACATACATACACACAAACTCATAAAATTACCTGATTGCAAAAGGCATAAGGTATAGTGAAAAGAATATATACTATGGATCAATTATAAGAAATCAGCAGTTTCATGCAAAGTCAGAGCAAGCATATCTTGAATTCAGAGAACAAATCAGACTGCTTTTCGAATGAACACCAGCATTAGACCGCCTAATGTGTTCTTTGTGTATGTGAACCTTAGAGATATTTTAGGATCATCAAAATCCACCTCCTCCTCCTCCTTTTAATTTTTTTTCCATTCATCTCCACTGGCTTGTGATCAATATTTCATGGACTTTTCTATAGCTGCCCTGTAGGCATCCTTCCAGAAAGGCAAAACCCAAATTCCAGCTGAAAACCTGCACAGACCTAAACCCTGCTGCACTGAACCTTGAAGAAGTGGATGTGCACCAGCAACAAAGCAACAAAAAGTGAGAGCACATTGTACTGATATCGTTTAATTTTGAGAGAGCACAGGAGGGGGCAGACAGAGAGAGGGCGACAGAGGATCCGAAGCGGGCTCTGTGCTGACAGTAGCGAGCCTGAAGTGGGGCTCGAACTCAACAACCACGAGATCATGATCTGAGCTGAAGTTGGCTCAACCGACTGAGCCATTCAGGCTTTTATTTTTTTAATTAAAAAAATTTTTTTTAACATTTATTTATTTTTTGAGAGACAGAGCACAAGTGGGGGAGGAGCAGAGAGAGAAGGAGACACAGAATCCGAAGCAGGCTCCAGGCTCCGAGCCGTCAGCACAGAGCCCGACGCAGGGCTCGAACTCATGAACCATGAGGTTATGACCTGGACCGAAGTTGAATGCTCAACCAACTGAGCCACCCAGGCACCCCTATACTGGTACTGTTTAAAGTGCCTTCAAGATGTTCAAGCTTTGTCTTGTTGCAGCCTCTCTGTGTATGTATCCCCCACCCCTGATTGAACGTTCTCTCCCCACACTCTTCCTAGGGTCACATCCTTCTCATCTTTTCGGCCTTAGCTTAATGTCACCTCCTCAGCGAGGTCTTCCCTGACCAGCCTATCCAAAATACGTTTCCCTTGCCCTTGGAATGACTGCCCCAACCGAGCCCTTCCTTTCCTTCATGGCTGTACCCAAGGTGTAATAACTTATGGACTCATTCTCTCACTACTCTTCGATGAGAATGTATGCTCTGCGAGGACTCGGACTGTTTCTATTCATCACGGCATTTCCTGCAAGTGCCCAGCAATAAGCACATATGCCGAATGAATGCTTATTAGCTTGAATAAACTAAATGATCTTTTTTGTAAGTTTAAAAAAAGAAGACTTGCTTGTGTGTCAAAAAAGGCCCCAGAGGTGTTTTGCATTCAAGAAAAGCTCGGTAACCTTGGGGTTTAAGAGCTCATTTAAAAGAAATAGCTTATCCTGGTGCATAACTGTGAATATGTGCCAAGCAAATTATGAAGTGTTTAAGGCAGAAATACACGGCAGCTGCTGGGCAGGTCTCGAGTCTGAGTGGAATTTCTAAATCAATGCTGACGGCTGATATGACGGTTCTAGGATGGTTCTAGAGCAATCCAGTCATCGAGCACGAATAAGTGACTACCTGAGACGCTGTTGCCTGTTGCCAGTGAGTAACCTGCTGTGTGAAAGTCTGGTTTTCAGTGAATATTCCTTGCACGTTAAAAGAATTTCCTGAAAAATATAACATCTATGTCTTAAATAAGTTGGCTCTGCTACAGCTATGAAAATGCAGATGTTCGAAATTAAGTTCCTTCATTCTAGTTACAAGACTTTTCATGAAAAATTCCCCCTTTGCCTTATTTTCCTTCTTTTGACCAAAGTCAACACCTTAGTGTGAGTGCATTTTATTAGGTGATTTAGGAAAATGTGACGCACTATATCCTTACTCTCTCTCTTAAGGTCAACGAGACTTAAGAGCCCATAAACTCTACTGTGTGTTATTCCTTCTCATGCAAGGCCTATGGGTATGACAGAATCCCTCTATTATTAGAATGAGAGGAGAGAAAAAAAATATCACAGGCTAGGGAATGCTATCAAATTCAAATATACAAATATTGTATACTGGTTTTTCAAATGAACAAAAATCAGATTCCAGTTAATGCATATGGAACCAACTCCTGGTTGGATTACTTCGATGAGCCACTATTCAAGCTCATAGGGTACAGATGACATGAGAAGATACTGTAATTACTACAGCTTTGGCTTTAACTCCGTCTGCTCCAGTTTATGGCTCTTTTTGAGAGGCTATCCAACAAATATTCTGTTCTTCCACAGGGGCAGAAAAATCTTTGCTTCTTTTTCATACCTCCGTGGAATCCTCTGAGTCACTCCATGATGACAAAGAGACTCCTAAAGAGTCTTAAAGTTTCCATGTCTTTAGAAGTTTATCTCCTAAGTAAAAAATCATGGAACAAATCCTTTAGGATCAACACTTTCAGGAACATATTTATTTGGCCAGACTAAGTCCATAACGGACATAGCTCCTTGACTTACCAAATAAGAACTATAGAAAATGGTCTTATTACTAAATAGCTTTGCTTTTAGTCTTGGATTTTATTCCCCCTCCCAAATAAGTATATTACTAGTTTGGTTATAAGTCACTGTCACCTACAGAGAACAATGTGCTAGGTTATATTATTACAGCAAATATTTATTCCTTCCCTCCTGACATCCATGGGCCATCCCAGTGATATGATCTGCTTTGGTCATGGGATATAAATGCAGATAACCTGAACAGCTTGAAATGTGCTTGTGTGGTCAACCTTAACTTCTTAGGCTTTGCCATCACCATGAGAACATGCCCCAGAGACCTACTAACTTCAGAAAAATGACCAATATGTGGAGCCAATCTATACTCCACCTGTGGCCTGAGATGGGATGGCCACATCCCAGATGCATGCGGAAGAAATACATTCTGACTGCTGTATCCATTAAGTTTTAGGATGATATGCTAGGCTGAATAATGGACCCTTATTTATTTTGAAAGAGAGGAGAGTGAGTGTGAGCAGGGGAGGGTCAGAAAGAGGGAGAGAGAGAGAGAGAGAGGGAGAGAGAGAATCCCAAGGATCACGGGTTCAAACTGACAAACCATGAGATCATGACTTGAGCCGAAATTAAGAGTCAGACATTTAATCAACTGTGCCACCCAGGTGCGCCTCCTACCCCCCACCACTGAAGAGACTTCTACCTCTTAATCCCTGGAACCTGTAAACATTACCTCAAATGGAAAAAAAAGGACTTCAAAAATATGATTTGGGTAAGAATCTTGAAATGCATAGATTTCCTAGATTGTCTAACTGGAACCTAAATGGGAACACATGTATGTTTATAAGAGGGAGGCAGTGGGAGAGCCGAAGACAGAAGAGGAGGCAGCCTTGTGACTGTGGACACAGAAATCGCAGCCACGAGCCATGGAATGTGGGCAGCTACCAGAAGCAGGAACAGGCACACAGTGGATCACCCCCTATAACCATCAGGGAGGACAAGGCCCTGGCCACGCCCTGATTTGGGCCCAGGGACACTGATCTCACACTTGCGGCCTCCAGAACTGTAAGAGAATCAATGTGTTTTTAAGCCACCAAAAATTGGTGATAATTTTTTACAGCCCTAGGAAATTAATACAGGCAGAGTGTGGCATAACTGTGACAATAGTTAACCGATACAAACCCAAACCAATATTGCTAATAATATTAGTATTGATGACATCAATGTTAATATTAATAGTGAACCCATGGCATTTACCACGTGCTAGGCATTGTTCAAAGTATGCTGAATATGTTAACGCACAACCACACTGTGAGGTGGGTGTATTTTCCCTTCATAGATGAGGAAACTGAAGCACAGAGGCCTGAGAGCATCCCCTCCGCCGTCCCCCGTAAGCGTTGAAGCTGAGAGTGGAACCGAGTGCCATGTGGTTGACTGAAGTGAACAGCTACCTGCTGGTCAGGCAGGGGTGCAGTCTAGGAATCACACAGAAGCGAGTGATGTTCTTCAACTCTGGCAGCAGAGTTAAAGTGTAAAGTTTGTCTTTCCCAGTTGGGAGCAGCTCTTGTGCCTACGAATTAATTACTCCATTTGCTTGGTATTCTGAAGGTATCTCATTTAAATGCACTTGAATAGATCATAAGTACGAATAAATATCTTTGGTTTCCTACAGAACGTAACTAATACGAAACTTTATAAATCCCGAAGCACCCAGTATTGAGTAATGATAATATAATTACACTACTGACAAATGCCACCCAGTGTCACTGTGTTGGGGCCCTGGGTAAAACAGAAACAAGGGTAGAGACACTGCCGCCCTCAATAACTTGCTATCTAGTTAAGGAGATAAGGCAAATGTGCAAAATTAATAGATGATCTACAGCCTACAGACATAATAGGAGTCAGCAGGGATTCTGGAGCTGAAAACTTCTTTTTCTTAAAAAAAGTTTATTTATTTTTGAGAAGGGGAGGGGGGGGGAGAGAGAGAGAGAGAGAGAGAGAGAGAGAGAGAGAAGGGATGTGTGTGCAAACAGGGGAGGAGCAGAGAGAGAAGGAGAGAAGAGAGAGAATCCCAAGCAGGCTCTACACTGTCAGCACAGAGCCCAACGCAGGGCTCAAACTCATGAACCATGAGATCACGGCCTGAGTTGAAATCAAGAGTCAGAGGCTCAACAGACTGAGGCACACAGGTGCCCCGGAGCTGAAAACTTCTTATGATGGATCATCTAGCTGAGAGATCCTCCACCCTGGCTCTCCCGTGGTATTCCTTAGGAAGGACATTCGTGTGCAACACACTGCTCTCAGGGGTTGTAAAACCCCTAATGTGCTTTTCTCACACACTCAAGGAAGCAAGTATAAATTTTATAGAAATAACCTCGAATCAGCTCTTACTTATAAAATAATTATCTTCAATAACTTATTATTAGTAGCAAATTACTCATAATACACCTCATACCTAATTGTGATAGACGCGCCCATATCCACATCTATCATTTTACAGAGGTGACGATTTAAACCTTACACGAGCTTGAAAGCGACAGCCGGCCCATGGCTCCTGCCTCCCATTGCAGTGACTGCCTCAGAGCCACATCCAACTGACGAATGGGTTCTGGAGCCAGAAGTAAAGACAGCTTTATTGAGACTGGGATAGCCGGGAGGGCTTCAGTGAGGAGGCAGAATTGAGAAGAGCACTGAAGGCAGGGCAAACAGTCCATGAGAAAGCACACAGGAGGAGAAGTAAGGTCTGCCTGTGAGGTCGGTGAAGAGACACTGGTGTTGTGCAGTCACTGGTGTGTGTAATGGAAGATGGAGCTGCTTGGAGCCAGATTCTGGAAGAGCCTGATCTTCACCCTGTACGTGATGCAAGGGTTTTTGAACAGAGAAACATCACTAAAACAAATGGGGATATTGTACAGAGGAGGGTCAAGGAAGGACACCAGGAAGATCACACGGAAGTGTTTCAGGGGTAGAGGACCACGGCATCGCCACGGGTCTGCTGATTTTCACCCTGGAAAAGCCCTTACAGTGCACACAGCATGACCACAATTTAAAAAGGTGTGTGTGTGTGTGTGTGTGTGTGTGTGTGTGTGTGTGTGTGTGTAGGAGAGAGCAGGACAGAGCCTAGAATGATACATTCCATAGTGTTAAAAAAATTTTTTTTAATGTCTAGTTTTGAAGGAGAGAGAGACAAAGTGTGAGCGGGCGTGGGCAGAGACAGAGGGAGACACAGAATCTGAAGCAGGCTCCAGGCTCCGAGCTGTCACCCCTGAGCCTGACACGGGGCTTGAACCCACGAACCGCGAGATCACGGGCCGAAGTCGGACGCTTACTGACTGAATCACCCAGGTGCCCCATTCATAATGGTAATAGTAAGTTACCTTTTGGGGATGAGATGATGGGTGGTGTTATTTCCTTTTCAAAATTATTTTCTAGATGTTAAAATGAACATGTATCACTTTATAATAGAAACTGTTAATTAAAATTTTGGATAGAAATAATGTAATGATAGCTATATGTTGTTCCTATTTATAATCCATTTAAAGTAAAACAAACTTGTGAATAATTCAAAGTACTTTGCGCTTAAATGACAAATCCTGGCTGTATCCTCAGTTCTCCAAACCAACATATTTTCTATGAGTATTCAGTTTTTTTCAGTGTTTGTATCTAGACAAATACAATAAAACCAACTCAGGACAGCTGACAACTAAACATCTTATTTTGAAATTAAATTTTCTTCAAAATACAGAGTCTCAATGTAGTGCTGAATTTGAATAGATAGCGATGTTTGGCAACATTAAAGCTTTCTGACAAAAACCACTGAATATAAATAGTCCTAAATTTTCTTTAGTAATGAATAAAGCCCCAGAATGGAATGACTCATTAGATCCTCCTCAGTATATATAATGGGTGTGTGAATGTGTGTGTGTGGAGGGGTGTGTGTGGATATTTCTAGAATTAGCAGTGTGGCTAAAAAGGAATCATATGGAGCATCCTGTGTTGTAACATGTTTTCCCTTAGCATTTATTATAAACACTTTTATTATTATTAAAGTTAAAAAAATTTGTTTTTATGTATTTTTGGGAGAGAGAGAGAGACAGAGCACAAGCAGGGGAGGGGCAGAGACAGAGAGAGGGAGACTCAGAATCGGAAGCAGGCTCCAGGCTCTGAGCTGTCAGCACAGAGCCTGACACGGAGCTCGAACTCATGAACCATGAGATCGTGACCTGAGCCGAAGTCAGACGCTCAACCGCCTGAGCCACCCAGGCGCCCCTATTATTAAATTTTTTTTTACATAGTTACATTGTTATATCTGTTCTCGATTGTACAGATATACCATAATTTATGTAACTAATTTCCTAACATTTTTCTCCATTATTTTCCACTTTCATGACATGTTGAAAATTCTTCCAATTGAGTTTTTATATTACATTCACAAGAATTTCCCTAGTAAAAATTTCCAAAAGATTAGAGGCAAACTAATTTTAAAGTTTTTGAAAACACATTGCTAAATTACCTTCCAGAAAGTTATCAATTTACTCTTATGCCGACAGTACGCATATACTCAGCAACACTGAGTATGATTTTTTTTTAAATACTTTGAGTATTTGACAGGTGAAAAAATGGCTGTTGGCCATTTCCTCTCTCCCTCGCCCCCCCCCTCTTTTGGCAAACTGATCACCCATATTTTTGCTCAATTTTTTAATGAGGTATTAATTTTTTTGAAGGGCCTTTTGTCTATTAAAGGTATTTATATTCTGCACTTGCTGAAATAATAAAAAAAAGGAGTTTAAGACCACTATATGTCTTCCCATAAAGACAAAGTGAATGCTCTAAATACAGGCAATAAATAATGATACATTTCCCAGAACATGCTGAATATTTCATCAACTTTTTTTTTGGTTAGAAAAACTTAATCGTCCAAGCAGGCTGTGTGCCACCTGCCACGATAAAGAATATGAACAATTACTGATAACACTTGGATTTCTTGGTAGTAGTTACATAAATTTGCTATAGCAAGAAAGGGAATAAAATAAACCTCAACAATGCAGCCCTCACACTTAAACCACATGTATTCCATTATATACCTAATTTGGTAGTTAGTACATACTTTATCATCCATTAAGTGTCTTAGCTTAATGAAGTATGTGGCAAAATTATGTACTTTAGGAAAGTGTTTTTTTCTTTTTAAAGTTTCAAAAATCATCTTTTTTTGGGGGGTGATTTTTTACATTAAATATCAATGTGGTCACTAAGCAGTAAATGCCCATTATAAAACATATTCATCATTGTCTTTAATGTTTGTCACCCAATTATTTCCAAAAGGATCTGAGGGAGCTTACAGTAAAAGTTCCATAGACAATGGAGTCACCCAAGTAAAGATAAAGGAAAGACAGCTGGGCGACAGGGCAGGGGTGTGGGTGGGAAGGGAGACAATCACACATGAAATCCAGGGCATCTGAGTACAAATCTGAGCCCGGAGATTCCTGGCAGCAGCAGTAAATGGGAAACTTAATGAGCGGCAGGGATTTCATTATTTAATAAGGTTGGTAATTAAAGCAAATACTCCCTGCACCTAAATATGTTTTATTTATACATAATAATTTTTGTTGAGGGGGAAACAGTCATTGCTCAGCAGTGATTTAACGGTATTGTTTGGCCTGGCTGTGCACACCGTCAGCTACCTGGGTAATACAGCCCTCCTCCAGACAGGCTGTTGGTTGTACACATCCTCTCTGCAACATCTTTCATCTGAGTCTGGAACAGCAATCCTCACTGAACTGTTCAGAAGTTTTGTAATTTAATGTAAACATCCATTCACAGATCACTTCCCCTTCACTAATTAATTCCTTACACACAGTCCATCTCTTGAGCTTCCAGCCATTAAAAAAAGAAAAAGCGCAACGAAAAATGCAGCCAACGTTTTTTTTTTTTTTCCCTTCCTTTTTTTTTTTTCCTACCACCACCTATAGGGGCCAGAAAATGTTGTCATGGAGACGACAGCTGCTGGGCTATGAGTGACAGGTCTCAAGAGAGAAGTGTCTTGGAAAGGGAACATCTCAAGTTAAAAAAAAAAAAAAGTGGCGAGGGGAAAACCAACGCAAGTTCTTTTACTAAGCATAGCAGGGGAGCTCGGTTGAAAGGTGTCTGCAAAGCTAGCACAGAATAAAAGCAACATTTCACCCTTTCTTTCACCTAACATAGGAAATGTTTTCCTTCCAAAGGGGAACGGGTTCCTTTTAAGCAAATCTCAAGCATATGTACATATCTTGGCATAATTACATTTTAAAATTGGGATTCACACTGATGCACCAAATTGGTTGCCTTAGTAATGAGATATCACCCGGGCAACGGATTTGCTGCTCTTTCAGGAGAGCAAATCATCTGCTTCCAACTTATGGGGGAGCAGGCTGGGGAAGGGGTGGCAGGGGTTTCTTACTGGCAGTATCTGAGAGGAGATAAATAAGAAACAAATTATTTTTCACATGTCACCGTTATTTTCCAAATATGCTTTTATCTTTTTTATTCATCAGTTAGGTGGGAGGAGAAAAAAAGGGAAGCTGAAGTGGGGGCATGGAAAGAGGGTGGGAAGGAGGGAGGGGAGGGAAGGGAGGGAGGGGTGGGGAGAGAGGGAGGCAAAGAGAGAGGGAGGGAGGAAGGGGAAAGAATGCTCTGTTGTTCTGTTAAATTTCTGCTGAAGCACTTTTATTGTTCTAAGAGGCCTTTGCATTTGTCTCTATGTAAATACTACATGGCATCAGTTACTGGCTATATTATAAATCAACAGAAATTTTCTTCGCAAGAGTAAAATAAATGACTTATTCATGGTAATGGTACTGTGACAGTGCCGCTTAGTAACACACACAGCGGTAGGGCTTCCGTGTTCAGTATTCATTTACAAATGCCTTACACATGAACAATTCTCCCTGGTTTCTTCATTAAGAACATACATCCTTTCCCATACCTATTTTCATTACCACAAGATACCAAGAAATATTCAGTCTACTTTCTCACTCAAGGATTCCGGTACTTGGTCTGTGTTCCTTCTCCTCCTGCCCTCTGCTTTCATCCTGATCAGCTTTACCGTGATGGTGACTCGTAAACCAGTGGTCTCCTAAAAGCCCGATTAAGTGGGCACTTCTCGGTCCTTGTTTTGTTGGGTGCTTCTAGGCTTGATACTGACCAGTCCTTCTCATCTGAAATCTGCTATACTCCTTTTGCCTTCCTGACTCATATGTCCAACGGCTTGCTAGTCATCTCGACTTGAATGTCTGAGGTGCCCACTGCTAGGAGAAGGTGATAAATACCCCTACGCAGAGTGAGCTTGCAGGAGGGTGAAGGACTGACTTAGGTGTCAATATCAGATTGGTCAAAATGAAAAAATTCTGACAACTGAAATTGCTGATAAGGTTAGGGAACAATAAAAACTCTCATATGTTTCAAGATAAGTTTAAGTGGGGACAATTATTTTGGAAAGCAACTGGGTAATCCTTGGTAAACTTGAAAAACGTGCAGACTCTAAAAACCTAGCATTTGCAGTGTGTGTTCTGTTCCTTAGAGAAGGAGTTCTTAGGATGTGGACTGGAGAACCTTGAGATTGCTGAGACCCTTCCAAGGGAGTCTCAAAAGAAAAGCTAATTTCATAATACAAACCAGCAGGTTATTTACCTTTGTAATTTTCATGCTCTCATGAATCTAACAGTGGAGTTTTCCAGCATCTATATCACATGTGATAAACATCACCACTCTGATAGCTAATGGAATGTGAGCTGGTATACTCTTGAATTTTCCAAAATTTTTAAAGTTTATTTATTTATTTTGAGAGAAAGCGTGAGTGGGGGAGGCAGAGAGAAAGGGAGAGAGAGAATCTCAAGCAGGCTCCTCACTGTCAGCGTAGAGTCCGATGCGGGGCTCAAACTTATGAATGGTGAGATCACGAACTGAGCTGAAACCAAGAGTCCAACACTTAACCGCCTGAGCCACCCAGGTGCCCCCTACTCTTGAATTTTCTAAGGTGGGCTCTTGGGGTCCTCAAAATTTGAGAAGATCTGCCCCACAGAGACTCAGGCACTTGTAGAAAGGAAATGTGTACAATGTTCACTGTAGTATGAGTTGGAAGGATCAACTGAAAAACTGAGTATAATTAGGAAAACAAATGACTCTTTAATGAAATGGCATAAAGAAGTAAAAGTAAATAAACTAGAGCTACAATTATGGACCCAGAAAAATTTGAGAAACAAGCTGCGTGAAAAAAGATCAAGTTGCAAAAGAGTTTGTACAGCACAGTGTGGTAACAGGGTATCACAACCATGACAAAAAAAAATATACTCAAATCAGAGGCTGCCAGCCTTGAATAGTGGTTATTAATGAGGAACCATGACAGAATGGGAGCTTGTTGACCAAGTCCTGAGGACAAGTCCTGAGTTAGTTCCTTACATCTTGTTAGGTAAACAAGAGAAAAGGTTAGTAAATATTTATATACTTGTTATAAAATGTAAGCTAACTCTAAATTTAATTCTGTCATTGGAGGTTGCACCACAGCCGTGTATGAGTGCGTCCTAATTATCCATATGGCTGTTTTCTAAGAAGGGCAAAGAACTTCCCTGTAACATCAAAAGAGCTGTTTCAGTAACTCCAAGGACTAGGACTAGTCTCTGTTGATTCTGGAGAACAACATTTGTTATTTTCGCAGAAAAGTTTGTTCCCTGTGTTTGTCATAGTTTATCCCTTAGTGATGCTTAGCCCACTGCAATATCAACGATCCAGTTCCAGTGAACTCAACCTGTATAAATGGTTCATGAAATACAGATTAAGGTCTGTCCTCCTTATGAATGTATTTTCAAGTAAAATGTGAATCTAACAGAGTGGTTCTCAAACTTCTGGTACCTCTTCTTCCAGAAAGTCTTCTGTCTTCCCCTCTGGAGGGTCAGGGTCTCCCCTCTGGGCCCACCTAGTAGTGATTATATGCCCAAGAGTGTCTCAATTACTCCATTCACTGGTTGGAGTTCTAACACATCTCCCTCCTCACTAGGCTGTCAGCTTCTTCTGGATGGAATACTGTTCATTTTTATGTCCCTATTCAGTAATGAATGAACAAATCCAGCTTATTACTTACATAAAAGGCATCTGAGCACCCTTCTCCCACACAGCCACATCTCTCAGTGTTGGGAAGGAGGTGGCAACTAGCCACCTACTTCTTGCAATGTACTGAACAGACATATAGTCAATTTGATCAAAGGCACAGTTTTTCCTTATTCCTTTCAACATTTAGGCAAGGTCAAGTGGCTTTTTTTTGGACCATAAATATTCCCCACGAATGAAGCAATGAATGGATTGGCACTGGGGGGCCACAATCTCCTCTCCTCCTTCCTGTAATTAAGATTATGCTTTGTCGGGGCGCCTGGGTGGCACAGTTGGTTAAGCGTCCGACTTCAGCCAGGTCACGATCTCACGGTCTGTGAGTTCGAGCCCCGCGTCAGGCTCTGGGCTGATGGCTCAGAGCCTGGAGCCTGTTTCTGATTCTGTGTCTCCCTCTCTCTCTGCCCCTTCCCCGTTCATGCTCTGTCTCTCTCTGTCCCAAAAATAAATAAACGTTGAAAAAAAATAAAAAAAAAAGATTATGCTTTGTCTACAGTCATCCTAACACACCTTTCCCAACCTACTCGTGGCTCAAAAGTCACCTTCACCAAAACAAATAAAAATCTCTTCTCCTGGAGCCTATATTCTCAGTAAAAAAGGTAGAGTCATTGATTACTTTTCATTACTGTATAAATATATATATATATGTCAAAAGCTGGCTCATACTTTCAACATAAATGTTCCCTTCCAAGTGCAGTAAAAATGTATCTTAGTTCACATACTTAATAGTAAATGACTCGGACATCATTCGATGTCTACCAAGGTCCTTTGATAAAGGAATTTTGCCAAATCACCTTCTTCCTCTCTGCGTATGATGCCACAATCACCTTTGTGGCTGGATTTATGACCTTTTCTTCAACAGTGTGAGTCATGCCACTGTGGTTAAAGAGAACAGTGGGTAAGAGTGTGTGCAGAAGGCTGGCCTACGGGACACGTCCCAGTGCTGGCCTTCAATAGCTGTGTGACCTCCAGTGAGTCCCTCGGGTACTCGCGGCTTTAGTGCTCTTTCCTCCTAAACGAAAGTAATACCAGACGCTCATTCACAGGATTCTCATAAAGATCCAGTTAATATATGTAAAAGTGCCCAAAATATTGCCCATCACTCAGTAAAGATTAGTTACTGCATTAGATTTTTTTTTTTTTTAGGGCAAAAGTAATCAATTTCAATCAGTAATCATTCAAAGATAATTATTTTGCTTTTAGTCTCAGAAAGAAAATACTTGACTGGTTTCGCAAAGAAGTCAGTGAGCCTTGTCTGAAAATGACGTGAAGGCCCCCGAGGCTTTATGCTGCTACTTGACCAAGTTTCACAATAAATGATACAATAGGGAATAGGGGCAAATGAAAAACTAAACCAATAAAATCCACTTTTCAGAAAGTGATTCTATTCACACTTTTTCTTTTGGCTGGTTTACAAAATTATTATACTCAGGTCGGTGTCAACCTTTGAGACTATAATTAATAGCTATGATCGGGGCGCCGGGTGGCTCAGTTGGTTAAGCATCTGACTCTTGATTTTGGTTCAGGTCATGGTCTCACAGGTCGTGAGTTCAAGCTCTGGGTGGGACTTTGTGCTGTCAGTGCAGAGCCTGCTTGAGATTCTCTCTTTCCATCTCTCTGCCCCTCCCCCTCTCGCATGCATTTTTTTCTCTCTCTCAGATAAACATAAAAAATAGCTATGATTGTATTCTCAGTTTTAGAATTTGCTATTTTCACTCTCTGCTTATGTTTTAATGAGCTACTTTTAATCCTTCACAAGATTCTTTTTGTGATTGGGGCTATAATATAACCCAAGCATGAAAATGCAAAATGCACGTTTAGCAAGTAAGTGCAAGAACATACAAACAGTATTATAGTTAATTAGGACAAACCAACCAGGCAGTCCTTGTGATACATGAGCTGCCTTTAAAACAAACCATTTTTAAGGATGAAATGATATGTCACTGAAAATCATAATTAATACGCTGAAGCCTAATGTGTTCCATTCTCGAAGGTGCCTCAGCAGCAGGGCTCCTATCCCTAACAATCTGTCTTAGAAAAGACATTTCTAAGTCAACTGGGAACAATAAACACAAGCTACATATTGGGTGATGTTAAGGAAGTATTACGAATTTTAAGTGGAATGATAGTGGTGTGCGAAAGTCCTTATCTGTAGAGACTATAATAGTATGTGAGGGCAAAATGGCCATACATCTGGGAATCTTCTTTTAAAAACATCAAGCCAGGGGCGCCTGGGTGGCTCAGTTGGTTGAGCGTCCGACTTTGGCTCAGGTCATGATCTCACAGCTTGTGAGTTCAAGCCTCGTGTTGGGCTCTGTGCTGACAGCTCAGAGCCTGAAGCCTGCTTTGGATTCTGTGTCTCCCTCTCTCTCTGCCCCTCCCCACTCACATTCTGTCTCTGTCTCTCTCAAAAATAAGTAAACATTAAAAAAAAATTTAAAAACCCATCAAACCAAACCAAACACACATAAAAACATAAGGTAAGTACTAGACAAAATAGAATAAAAACAGCAAAAGACCGATAATTGTTGAAGCTTGGAGAAGGCAACATGGGGACTCTTCATGCTTTTCTTTCTACTTTTGTGAGGATTTGCAACGCTTCCTAATAAAAATGTCCGAAAAGAAAGAGAAAATACACCTTCTTTCAAGTTACACTCAAAAAGCGGCTGTATATTAGGCCCCCCCAAATCAATAAATTCTAGAAACTAGAGTTAGTACACTTCACATTCCATGATTATAATGCAGTGAAACTAAGTTACTAACAAACTAGGAAGTTAAATAAAACATACCCATAAAACATGGTATCACCTGGAAATGATTTTCAAATGTTTATCAATTTTGAGAAAGAGTGAGCAAGTGAGCAAGGGAGGGGGGGAGGGGGAGACAGAGAAAATCCCAAGCAGCCTCCGTGCTCAGTACCCCAACACGGGGCTTGATCTCATGACCATGAGATCACAACCTGAACCAAAACCAAGAGTCGGACACTTAACTGACTGAGCCACCCAGGTGCCCCTGGAAATGACTTTTAAAATATTCTTAACTAGCCAACAGATACAAGAGAAAATGCTCAGCATCACTAATCATCAGGGAAATACAAACCAAAACCACAATGAGATACCACCTTATACCTGTCAGAATGGCCAGAACCAAAAAGACAGAAATAACAAATGATGACAAGGATGTGGAGAAAAACAAACACTTGTGCACTGCTGGTGGGAACGCAAACTGGCACAGCTACTATAGGAAACAGTATGGAGGGTCCTCAAAAAATCAAAAATAAAAATACCATACGACCCAGTAATTCCACTACTGGGTATTTACCCAAAGGAAATGAAAACACATTTGGAAAGATATATGCACCCCTGTATTTACAGCAGCATTATTTACAATAGTTAAGATATGGAAACAACCCAAATGTCCATCGACAGATGAATGGATACAGAATTTGTGGTATATATATATATATATATATATATATGTATATATATATATATATATAAAATGGACATAGATATACACACACAATGGAATATTATTCAGCCATAAAAGGCATGAGATCTTGTTGTTTGTGACAACATGGATGGACCTAGAGGGTATTATGTTAAAAGAAGTAAGTCAGACAGACAAAGACAGGTATCATGTGATTTCACTTATATGTGGAATCTAAAAAGCAAAACACACAAAAAAGAGAAACAGACCCATAAATCTGATGGCTGCCAGAGGGGAGGAGGAGTGGGGGGCTGGGCAGAATGGGGGAAAAGGAGTGGGAGGTACAGGCTTCCAAATATGGAATGAATAAGTCACAGGGACAACAGGTACAGCACAGGAATATAGTCAATAATATTGGAATAGCGTTGTATGATGAGAAATGGTGGTCACACTTGTGAGGACAGCACAGCATGTAGGCTTGTTGAATCACTGTCTGCTACACCTGAAACTAATGGAGCATGTGTATCAGTTAGCTCAGCTCAGAAAAAACAAACAAACAAACAAAAAAACAGTAAATACTTTCAAACAGAAAAAAAGAAGTTTAAGACAACTTTTTGGGAAAGAGGAAATCTAAACATAAAAATAAATGATAACCTATCAGGCCCAAGAGACACAGCAAAAGTAGTTCTGGAAACAAATTCCATATCCATTAGTAAATGTGAAAGACAAAAATGCATGAAGCACCTAAAACTCCAGAAGTTGGAGAAAAGATAATCGCCTGCTTGTTCCTGCTCTTTTCGTTCCAAAAAGAAGGGACTGCTGAAGATAAAAGGCAAAATTAATAAATTAAAGATGAGAAAATGGTGGAGTGAATAAATCAGAGAGCTGGTTCACTGAGAAAAAAAAACAGTGAAATGTATCATTAACTAAAGTTGATAAAGAAAAAAGACAATGGGCATAAAGCAAATACACAGAGTAAGAATAAGAAATGTTAAGAGAAATGACTAAAGACACAGGGAAGATGAAAAGAAACCTAAAAGGTTTCTCTGTTCAATTCTATTCAATTAAATTTGAGAACCTGTATGATTTTCTAGGAAAATATAAATTACCCAAACTGATTCCACAGAAGACACAAAATAAAAACACATCAATGATTATGAAGAACTAGAGAAAGCTCTTGAAGAGTTGTGATCTAAAAAATGCCCCTTCTTAGATGTCTTCACAGGAAATTCAACCTGAACAGATCACCTCCAATGTTACTAGATCATTCCAAAACATGGGAAAAGAAGGTTACCTTGCTGAGGCAAACATAATATTGACACTGAATTGATTAGTACAATTCTCAGAACTGATGCCTCAAAAGAGGAAAAAAAAATTACATGAGCATCTTGGTTCTCGTGAAGAATTAGTTTCACTTACTTCAAATCTATTCTTTTTTTTCTTTAAACATCTATTCTTGATTTTGAAAGTACTCTTCTTAACACAACAGAAATAGATGGAAACCTCCTTCACATGCTCAAATGTATCCACCTCCATCAGTGGCATGCAAAAATAGAAACCCACTAGAAGGAGCACCTGGTTGGTTCAGTGAGTTAAGCGTGTGACTTCGACTCAGGTCACGATCTCATGGTTCGTGAGTTCGAGCCCCACGTAGGGCTCTCTGCTGAAAGATCAGAGTCTGGAGCCTGCTTCAGATTCTGTCTCTGTCTCTCTCTACACCTCCCCTGCTTATGCTCTGTTTCTCTGTCTCTGTCTCTCTCTCAAATATAAATATTTATTTTTAAAAAAATTTTAATGTTTATTTTTGAGAGAGAGAGAGAGAGAGAGAGAGAGAAAGAGAGAGACAGAGAGACAGAGCATGAACAGGGGAGGGGCAGAGAGAGAGAGGGAAACACAGAATCTGAAGCAGGCTCCAGGCTCTGAGCTGTCAGCACAGAGCCCGACGCGGGGCTCAAACTCATGAACCGCGAGATCAAGACCTGAGCCGAAGTTGGATGCTTAACTGACTGAGTCACCCAGGTGCCCCTATAAAATAAACATTTAAAAAAATTAAAAAAGAAAAGAAAAGAAACTCACTAGAAGCATTCCCCATAAATTCAGGAACACTTCAAGGATGTCCAATATCACCATTCCAGGAAATTTCACAAAGGAGGTTTTGCAGCAGTGTGGTCCCTTCCCCATAACGCGACTGCCAGTTTGAGGGCAGTGGCTCAGAAATACAGCTAATCCTCACAAGAGCAAGAAGAAATTTTCCCATATGCCATCTCAAAAGGACTCTGGACTTTACATGCTTCTGTATGTCCTTTATCAAACATTATATACAATGTGTTCAAATACTGCTGACTTATTGAAGATCACTATCCTACAATTCCATCCTGAACTCCACATAAAATTGGAAACAACAATCACATGTGAGGTTAGCCCACATTTTGAATATTTTTATCTCACTAGCTTGAGGTCTTTTCCTCCTTCATCAGCTTTATCAAAACCTCTTTTTCACACTCACATATTTTCCACCCTTTCTTCCCCACTCATTCCTTTGTTTCCCATACCTGCTTATGAGACTGTGCCAATTTTTCTAAGACCTAATAATCAAACCACTACCATCTTCTAATCAGGAAGCTACCGTTCAAGCAAAAAGAAAATTCTAGAGCCTATGTACTTCAGGAGGCCAATGGATCTGAATCCTTAGAGCGTGAGGCTTCTATTATTTCCTGTAAAAACACATCTACAGTTTCACATAATTGTAATAGAAGACTGCCAACTGACTTTAGACTCAAACTTGACTGTGTCCCTGACAACTCCTAGTGCCATGGGTGCTACAAGGTTCGAGCCACATTTAGGAAACAATAAACACTGGGAAACCCATGGCATGTAGTGTAAAGCAGGTCAGGAGCTGGCAGCTGTGGAATTCATGAGCTATAATCCCAGGGTACCCACAATTGCTTGGAGGAAAATGATTAAAGCCTTAAGATATTCCTTTAAGAAAGAATGCCTATGGTTAGTAGCCTTCAGTATATGACGTAAGGGCCTTGAGCTCATAACTACACCACGGCACACTGAAAAGGATAATTCCATTCCTAGAGCTAGGATCAAAGCTGTGCGAGATGAAATGGTCTCAGTGACCATTAAGACCACTGTCTACAATCAATTTAGACACCCTTTAAGAAAGGGCTCATTCCCTCAAATGAAGACACAATTCACAAAGGCACTATCTTATAGATGGATCGAGAAAGCCACTCTTCAAATCCATCAACCAATTCCAAATTTGTTAATGGCCACACAATAGATAAATTTCTCTAATCCTTTTCCATCTCCCTTTGAGAATCCGTCTTTCATATCACCTTATGTGAGAGTTTTGATCTTGCCCTATGATTCCCTAAAATGGGAATATAAATTTAAAACTACACATGCACCAAAAACAAGAGAGTTTCTTGAGGGAAGCCATACTCTACTTCTAAAACAGCAACGTATTTTAAACTAAATGGGTACAGAATATTAGAGAATCATGACTCTTTGTAATGCATTTGGTATGAGATTTTCATTAAGAATTTCATTAGGAACTACTGTCTTCTTTCAGGATTTCCCAATTTATGCAACAGATAAGCATCTTATTTTCTGAGAATTAATGAATACAGCATATAGAAGAGAAATAGTAAGAAAGCCCAAACCAGAAAAATCCAACCTGAAGACTGAAAAAAGCTGAAACAACAAGATCAGCTGGGACAGACAGGCCTCACAACACACGTGCTCATTACACATGTCAGCTCAGCCCCGTGTGCTCGCTGCTGAGCTGACTGCTGATCTCTCAGCACCTCCTTGCTTAAAGCTGTAATTCTGAAATCTTTAAATAGTGTCTTCAGTGCTGCCTGGAAACACCATCTTATTTGGTCTCTCATTCAAATGTGATGTAAGGAACACACACACACACACACACACACACACACACACACACACACCCTCAAATGTAGAGGGTAGGTGGGTAAGTGAAACAATTGTGTACTGTGAAAGAAACCGAAGTATGACCTTTAAAAAAATCTCACTGGCCATTCTGATTCTTTTCCTATGGTGATGCAGAGAGGTATACAAAACTGGGGTTTTGCATAAAAAGCTTTTTTCAGCAGTCAGGCAAGACATTCAGATTTCATGTCATTCAGAAAGGGTGTTTGTAAGACTAAAAATATCCAGTGCTTCAGTGAGTCAAGCTCTTTCATGCATTAGCTGGTGGGAGTATAAACTGGTCCAATCTTTCTGGAAGCCATCTGACAAAGGGGACAGAAAATCTTAAAAGTGCATATCTTTTAAACCGAAAATTTTGTGCCTGAGAATTTATTCTGAGAAAATAATCAAGGATGATTACTAGTACTTACTAGTAGCAGGAATAGCAGTACGAGTAGTAATAACAATAGCTAACATGTATTGAATTCTGGGTCAGACACTGCAGACCTGTGCACTGAAGCGGGACCTAGAGAGTGAAAAACTGGAGAAACCTAAACATCTGGTGATAGCACATTGATTGAGGAAGTTCTAGTAAATCCTATTAAGGGCTAAGCCAGCTATTATGAACATGCAAATAAAAATTTACACACATAAAGACAGAACAAAAAAGTTTACACAAGAATATGGCATGATTTAATTTATATTTAATATAAAATTATATTTTAAAAATATAAAATTATTTCTATGTGTTTCATCTTCCTACATGAACCTGTACTGCTACTACTTATGTACTATAAAACAATAAAAGTCTTGGAACTCTAGATGTCTTTTTTAAGATGGTCATTTCTTAAAAAAAACCCAAGATATCTGGAGCAATTTCACAGATCTCCTAAAATGTCAAGCATATGACTAAGTATATGATGGAAAACAGGACGCACTAAACAGATCATCTATAATTCTTGATACTGAACGCTTAGTGGTTTAGATAGTGACAGTGTAGAACTATACATTTTTTACAAATCAGAAAGCAATGCAATTTGTATCTCTTCTGCAGTCTCTGTGGTTATGCAGTTTATTTCTTTAAGAACAACTGTTTTGGGAGCGCCTGGCTGGTTCACTCAGAGGAGTGTGAGACCCTTAATCTTGGGGTCGTGAGTTCAAGCCCCACGTTGGGTGTAGTGATTAGTTAAATAAAAATTAAAAGAAAAAAAGAACAATTTTGGAGGTTCTGGTTTTGGTCAACATCATTGATTTTGCCTCTTCCAACTTGCCATTACATTTCTATTAAGGTACAGAAACAGTATGACAATACACTGAAAGCTAGTTCTCACAAGTTAAAACCTGTAACACCGTATGACACTGGCATAGGGATTGTCAATGGAATAAAATAGTGAGTTCTGAAAACAGACTCAAGTATACATGGGAATTTATTATTAGACAAAAGCAAAATTTCAATATAGTGGGAAAAAGAGGAATTTTTAAATAAACTGGATTAGAACAACTGGTTTTTAATTTGGAACAAAACAGAGCTGGACCCTTAGATAACACCATGTATAAAAACTAAATCCCAGAACCATAACTTTTTTTGAAGAAACTCAAAGATATAAAGAAAAAAAAAGATAAGACCTATTAAGTGACAAATTTCATGTCAAAGAGTATACCATAAGTGGAGTCAATGACAAATGATAGCCTAGGAAAAACACCTGTAATAATTAAGATAATCGCTCTCACAAATTCACTTTTACAGTGGTAAAAGTCACTGTAGTTTAAAAAAAAAATTAGGGAGAGAAGCCTGGGTGGCTAAGCCCGTTGAGTGTCTGACTTCGGCTCAGGTTATGATCTCGAGGTTTGTGAATTTGAGCCCCACATCCTGCTCTGCTCCTGACAGCTCAGCTCGGAGCTCGGAGCCTGGAGCCTGCTTCAGATTCTCTGTCTCCCTCTCTCTGTCGCTCCCCTGCTTGTGCATGTTCTCTCTCTCTCAAAAATAAATAAATAAACTTAAAAAAAAATTAGGGAAAAGAAGTCCACTTACATTGTGGGCTACAAAATGTGAACTGTTTATATGGATGATGATTACAAATATAATATATACCCTTCAACCAACAATCTTGCTCATGGGAATCCAGTGCACAGAATGAAGGCATTAGCTGGGAATGCAACCTGGTGCAGCCACTCTGGAAAACAGTATGGAGGTTCCTCAAAAAACTAAAAATAGAACTACTCTATGACCCAGCAATTGCACTACTAGGTATTTAACCAAGGGATGCAGGTGTGCTGTTTTGAAGGGACACATGCACCCCATGTTTATAGCAGCACTATCAACAACAGCCAAAGTATGGAAAGAGCCCAAATGTCCATCAATGGATGACTGGATAAAGAAGATGTGGTGTATATATATATATATACACAATGGAGTATTACTTGTAGCAATCAAAAAGAATGAAGGGTATTATGCTAAGCGAAATTAGTCAGAGAAAGACAAATGTCATATGACTTCACTCATATGAAGACTTTAAGATACAAAACAGATGAACATAAGGGAAGCAAAAATAATATAAAACAGGGAAGGGGAAAAACATAACAGATTCCTAAATATAGAGAACAGAGGGTTGCTGGAGGGGTTGTGGGAGGGGGGGGATGGGCTAAGTGGGTAAGGGGCATTAAGGAATCTACTCCTGAAATCATTGTTGCACCATATGCTAACTTGGATGTAAATTAAAAAATAAATTATTAAAAAAAAATGAAGGAATTAGCATTGAAGTATTGGTGCATAGGATGAAGTATTCCTATATGTATAAGGAAGTCTATTAAAAATATGGAAGATTTGGGGGTGTCCAGAAAAGAGTTAACACAGCAGGCCTGAGACTGTACCCTTAGAAAGGCCTGCTTCCTTTTTTTTTTTTTTTTAATTTTTTTCCCCATTTATTTTTTGAGAGACAGAGCACAAGTGGGGGAGGGGCAGAGAGAGAAGGAGACACAGAATCCAAAGCAGGCTCCAGGCTCTGAGCTGTCAGCACAGAGCCCCACGCAGGGCCCAAACCCACAAACCGTGAGACCATGACCTGAGCTGAAGTTGGACGCCCAACCGACTGAGCCACCCAGCCACCCCTAGAAAGGTCTGCTTCCAAGGTTGGCCCTTGGCTAGTATCATGTCTGGGAACTTGACTGGAAAACAATTTTACATGCTGATATAAAACTTTCCCTAAATGGTAAGAGTGGCTCGATGCAGTTACACTGCTTGTGCAAAGAATGAGGTTTATGCTAAATGCCTGATTTTCTTCTGGGTATCTGGGACTTGGGTACATGTTAGGCAGAGGGTGCCTACATAATGAATCCCCAGTAAAAATTTTGAGCACCAAGTCTCCATTGAGCTTCTCTGGTAGACAACACTTGGCACATGCTGTCACAATCCATCTCTGGAGGAATTAAGCATGTCCTGTGCAACTCCATAGGGAAAGAACTCTTGGAAGCTTGGTCCTAATTTTCTCGGGATTTTGCCCCATTTGCCTTTTCCCTTTGCTGATTTTGCTTTGCATCCTTTTGCTGTAATAACTTTTCCTCATGAGCACAACTATATCCTGTTAGTCCTTTTAGTGAATCACGAAAACTGGAAATGGTCTTGGGGACCCTGTGACACAGGTGGTGAGAAGTGGGCAGGCAGAGATGGTAAATGTGGGGAAAGAGAGTAACAAAATATTATTAAAAAGTCACCATGTGAACCACGACCTCATTTATTTTATAGCATATATGCTTGAATATATGCACAGAAAGATATTAGCAAGGATGGGCACCACAATGTTAATGGTTTGTTACCTCTGGATGGTGGGATTTTAGGTTATTTTCCATGATTTCTCTTACGTTTTTCTATATGCTTTGAATTTGTTTTTCAAAGTGTACAACAAGTACACTTTAATCATATAATCAGAAAAATATATAAAGCTATTTTTTATTTAAAAAGGAAATAAAAGTCAATTGTTAGATGATTCTGGTTTAAAATAACATTTCCTAATGCTGCCTCTCTTCACTTCCTGTTCCATTTCTATAAGGTTACAGAAAAAATAAAAACACATATCACGTAAAAAGTTAGGTGGTTAATGACCTATTCCGAGCTGAGAGAAATTTCCAATAATTTTATGGCTTGTGGAGTTGGTTTAAAGAACATAATCAGTAGATCACCTATATCCTACCCTAGAATGGCCTGCCTGAGAATTCAGAGGAAGATCCTTACTTCCTGCTTCACTGCTTTATGTTTAAGAAATGCAAGATCTATATCACAGAGAAGACTGGACCTTTTCCTCCATGGCACGGGTGATGGCTTCTGAAGTAGCCATCCTCTCTCTTTTAGAATCTCCCCTTTCTAAGTAGAAATTGTAGTTTCTCATCAGAAACAAAGCAAAGGTACTGTAGAGAGGACAAAAAAAGAGTCATAGTAGGTGAGAATACATACTGTACAAGAGCTGGCTCGTGGGGCTGGGGGCGCCATCTTTGATTAGCAGAACTGCCGCAGACTAAAGTCTGTGGGACACTGTCAACTGAGAGGTGAACAACCTGCCAGTGGAGACTTAAGAACAGGATTCTATCAGTCATCAGGTGGACAGAAAGTGAGTTCAGGGTAGGGCAACTAAATAATGTATGTTCTATACCGTGACACTTTAGAGAGCGAAACTAACAGTTATGAGAGACAACAGGCACGAACCAGGACTGTCCCAAACAAATGGAGAGAGACGGTCACTGCCCTTCAGGGCCAAACCCTGAGCCCGAGTCAATCTCTTGAATAGGTATAAAGGAGAAAAACAAAGTATCAGATCTGCAAAAAGAACGACAACAAAAAACATCACTGGTAAGTACTGAAGATCACTGAAGATCAACATAAAGGATTTAAATATACAGAGGAACAAGATGCAGGCAAATAATTTACCATGGCAGACAGAAAACAGACACCAACTGCATAACACAGATCTGAGTAAAGGCAATACAAGAAACAAAACAACAGTTAACAGAAAAACTGTTTCAGGATGAAATGGAATTTAGTGTGCTACTCCAAAAGATTTTCTGAGTTCTAGGCAAAATACATGATAGAGACCTAAACTTAGAAACCTGTTGGCAAATGGGAAGGAAGAGAAAACCTTCATTATTTGCACATGATATAATCAATTCCCCAGAAAAACTAACAGGATCAACAAAGGTTTCATTCTGGATACAGATAAACCAACATAAGCCCATATTATTTCTCTGTACCAACACTGGCATGTAAAAAATTCACAGCAGTAACAAAAACAATCTAGGAATTAACCATGAATTCATAAGGCCTCTCCCTAAATCTAAAGGTCAAAGAAATGATTTAAAGAAGCCCATTTTGTACTCTTAAGATGATTTAATACTATCAAAATGTTAATTCTTTCAAATTAATCTATAAATTCAATGAAATCCTAATAAAAATTATTGTTGAATTTAATGAATCCCATAAACACATATTAACGTTTATATTGCAAAATCAAGGTCTATGTATAGGTTAATCCACCTTCATAAAGAAGAGTAGAGAAGACAACTTATTCTACCATCCACTAAGACATACTGCAATAAAACCCATGTGGCATCAATGTAAAAATGGGCAACTGTATAAATACAACATTCAGAGATGGAATATATACAATGACAGTTGTTAAGTGTTGCCCCACACATCAATGGGAAAAGGTCACAGTGTTTAGTAGATGGTACTGAGAAAACGGTTCACTATAGTGAAGAAAATGAAACTGGATACCTACATAAAACCAAATATGTAGACAGGTTCTAAATGAATTCAAGATCTAAATGTGGAAGATCCAAGTATACTGTTCAGTGGAGAAAACAGAGGCTAGTGTCTTTGTGACTTGGAGACAAGGAGAGCCTTCTTCAACAAAACATAAGGCAAAAAATTGATTACATCAAAATTAAGGATTCTCTTCAACAAAGCATACGACAGATACAGTTCATGAGAACACCTACAGAATAGAATGTATTTAAAATGTCTAACGTGAAAAAGTGATTAATGTCCAAAATATTCAAGGAATTCCCACTAATCAACAAGAAAATGATGCCAGCTCCAGGAGAAAAACAGACAAAGGATACAAACCGGCAGTTTATAGGAAGACCCCAAAAGCAAGCAAGCATTTAATGAGATGCTCAGGTTCAATGGTAACCGGAGAAATACAAAGTAAAAGAACAATGAGATATTATACCTATCAGTCTTGCAAAATTGAGGTGGCTAGAAGGTACGAGTCAGGATGCGGGCACTCGGTAACTCCCACAGGGAGCTGGTGGCCATGCAAACTGGGAGTCCTCCCGGGGAGAAAACGGGCACTACTTATACCAATCAGGTCTATGTACACCCTATGGCCCAGCAGCTTTTCTCCTGGTACGTATCCCACAGAAAATTCTCGCAGAGGCACAGGAGTTTTAAAAATACCCATCTATAACTTTTTATCTTAAAATGGCCCATATGGAAAGTATGGAAATAGGTATGGCATACAAGAAGAAAAACATGAGTGAGTGAATGAAGTGAGAAGGAGGCCCTGCGCAGAATTATGACAGATACTACAATCCACTGAGCTTTATGTCACTACCCCACTCTTGAGTCAAGTGCTGGTGGTGGGTAATGACGGGTGAGGAGGGGGTGTCAAACACATTGACAAAACTTCTGAATTACAAGGTAAAAAAAAAAAAAAGCCCTTTACCCAGTTAAGCTGAGGGAAAAAACTCAGAAAATAACAAGAGACAGAAAGCTGGCTGCTTCAGACATCCCTCCAACTTTAAATATCAGAAGATAAAATGCCTTGAGTTTTGAGGATAGAATAATTTTGAGCTCAGGCAGCCAAATAAATTTCCCATGTGTGAAGACAACAGAAAACATTGTAAGATATGCACCGATACAAAGAATATACCATCATGAACATTTCTTGAATCAAAGAAAACATTCAATAAATGTTTGAGAACATAAAAGCAAGAGCTGATCCTTATATATAAAACATAAAACTACCTTTTGTAGAAAGAGGACAATCCTCACAAGCATCTGGGCACGGAGTTCTTCCAAGGTAAACAGTGTTCGGGGTGTTCGAATGAAAATTTTGGTTTTCCCATAAGCCACATCATCCTGAAAACCACAATGTTCAACCAGCTTCTTGACAGCCTCTTTGTCTGAAGGGAGGTCATGGTTGGGCCAGGTGAATTCAGAGATCATCTTGTATCTGTGTGAACAGGGCATATGTTAATGGAGAAAACCTTATGGTCTCAACAGATACAGAAAAACTATTCAAAAATATTCAATAAATTCAAGACATTTCATAGAAAAACAACTTAGTAATGAATTCTATTCATTAATCTGGTAAGAGATGTAGAAAAAGACTTGAATAGATACAATACTCCCTCATGATAACAACTCTTACTAAACCAGAAGAGTATTTTCTTAATTTAATACAGGCTCACCTACCAAGAACTTACAGCAAATATCATTCATAAATGGGTTACCTTTGCTAATTCTCTCATAAACAGAAATAAGACAAGGGATACCCCAATCATGGCATTAGTGAGAACCATAAACAAACTGGTATACGACTGGGGAAGGAACAAAATGAACATTATGACTTGCTTCAGAGGAAATCAAGCAGATTTGCAGATAAACACTATTATCACTAAAAGAAAACCAAGCATATAAGATCAATACACAAAAGCAAATTGTGTTTCTAGGTGCAAGCAGCCATGTTGGCCCCTCGTAAGGTGGCTCACTACACACCAGCTTCTCAGGAATGAAACTGAGCAACAGTCACAGCCTGCTTTCAAAAGCGACATTCTAGGGGCATGTGGGTGGCTCAGTCGGTTAAGCGTCTAGCTCTTGATTGTGGCTCAGGTCACGATCTCACGCTTTGTGAGAGCGAGACCTGCGCTGTCATCACGGAGCCTGCTTGGGATTCTCTCTCTCCCTCTCTCCCTGCCCCTCCTTTGCTCTCTCTCTGTCTCTCTCTCTCAAAATAAAGAAACTTTGAAAAAAGTGACATGCTATTACCTCTGCCACCGGGAGGGGATTACCAAGGGCGTGAGTACAGAGAGGTGGGGATCTCTGAAGGCTGGGGCCATCTCAGAAGGCTGCCTACCACAGCACTGTTTTCCCCCAGTGCCAAGTTGTTTACTACATGTAGCCAAATTTAGTAATTTTTTTTTCATATATTACGTCTGAATTTTAATCCATAGCCAGAAAGGCTCTCTTCCTACTCAGGCGACAGAATAATTCACTTATGAGTTCTTCTAGTAGTTGGATGCTTTCACTGTCTACATTTAAATCTTTCAGCCATTTGGGGTTTATTTTGGTATACGGTGTGAGAAATGGATCCAACTTTAATCTTTTGTCAAGTGGTCACCCAACTGTTCCAACACTATTTACTAAAAAGTCCCATCTTTCTCCCTGTGATTTAATATGCCATTTTAATCATATACTAAATTGTTGTATGTACTTCAGTTTATTTCTAGTTATTATTATTATCACAGACATTCTGGTCTGTTTCACTGCCTTGTTCATCTGTGCATCAGTCCCGTTTTGTTTTGTTTTGTTTTTTGAGAGAGACAGTGTGAGTGGGGGAGGGGCAGAGAGAGGGAGGAAGAGAGAAACCCAAGCAGGCTCTGCACCACCCACTGGCACAGAGCCTGAGGTGATGCCCAAACTCATGAACTACAAAATCATGATCTGAGCCAAAACAGAGTTGGAAGCTCAACCGACTGAGACCCAGGCGCCCCAGTCCCATGTGGTTTTAATCACAGATGTCTTAAAGTATTTTTTAATATCTGATGGTCTCTCCTCATCCTTTTCTTTTTAAAGGTTCTTTCTAGCTACTCCTGCATGTTTATTTTTCGATATGGCCTTTAGAATCAATTTGCATAGTTTCCAGAGGAAAATAATCACAAACAAACAAAGAAATCCTTGCTGGCATTTTTACTGGGTTCCCACATTAAATTCATTAAATTTATCTATGATGTGGAACTGTCTCATCTAAGAACAAGGGATATCTTTCCATTTGTGCAAGTCTACTCTTGTGCTTCTTGGGAGTCTTTAAATGGCCTTCCCAGGTTTTACACATTTCTTGTTGAGATAACACAGACACCTAAGTGGCTTCTAATCCCTTCTTCTTGATTTGTCTCTCTTTTCTTAGATTCCATGACACCATGCTCTCCCTGGTTTCCTTCTGTCTCTCTGGATATTTCTTCTCAGTCTCATTTTCTGGCTACTTCTCCTCCATTACTGGACCCCAAAATGTTGGTGCAGCCCAGGGCTCATAATAGGTCCCGTTCTACATAAACCTCTCCACATGACCTCATCTATTCCATCCACTTTGTGTGTGTGTGTGTGTGTGTGTGTGTGTGTGTGTGTGTGTGTGAGAGAGAGAGAGAGAGAGAGAGAGAGAGAGAGAGAGAGAGAAAGCAAGCAGGAGAAGGGCAAAGTGAGAGAGAATCCCAAGCAGGCCCCGCACTGCCAGCACAGGGCTCTACTCAGGGCTCAAACTCACAAACCATGAAATTATGACCTGAGCTGAAATCATGAGTCAGATGCTTAACTGACCGAGCCACCCAGATGCCCCTCTATCCACTTTAGTTTTCAATTCATGAATTTATTATGCATGCCAAGCTCTCAATTCTGAGCTTCAGATGCATACATCCAACGCCTACATAAATCTTGAGGGCATTTTATATTTCTCTTTCACTCTTTCCCACTTCAATGCCCTCAGTTACTAAAGCCAAAATCCTGTGAATTGTAATTTGATCCCTTCTCTTCTCTATCCGTCCTTCTAATTCATCATCAAATTCTTTTGGGTCTACCTCCAAAATATATTTAATATTCAACTATTCTCATCTTTACGGCCACAATCCTAATTCAAGCCACCATCAAGTTTACTGCTATAGACTCCTGAATTGTTTTCCATTTCTTCCCCAATCCATTCTGTATGCTCAGCTGCCTCAGTGGCTTTCTAAAAAGCCGTACATCATTTTTATCTTTTACTGCTCTCCTCTTTTAGCACAATACTCCAATCACCCTGGACTTCTCTAGGGACCTATAATGTGGTTGCCTCTTTCCGGCTTCAAAGCCTTTGCATATGCTGTTCCCATTGCCTCCAATGCTTGTTAATCCACTCCTTGAAAGGCTGGCTCCTTCTAATCCTTGAGTCTTTTCTTCTTTCATCGACCATCAATCCCCATTATTCCTCTCTATACACTTAAAAGCCTATTCACCTGACGCATAGGGAGAGAAGCAGAAACCAAATACAAGCATTCAACTATGAAGACAGAGGTAATACACCATATGAAGAAAGGAAACAAAATCAGAAGCATCCCAAATTCATTACAAAACTGGAATAAGAGTCAACATCTGGGCTATAATACAGGTAGTGATGGTGTGTTTGAAGTTTTAGGCACACTGTAGAAACTGGAAGCAACTTCTCTGCCATAGCGCTCAGCTAAGGTGTTCTTCCTTTCTTCCCAGTTGATAAAATGGCAGGGACCCCAGTTCTCCAGGAAACCAGCATCCTGAACTTGTGGATTAAAAAGCTGAACTCCTGTGCTTCCTGACAACTAGTATTATCTCCCTGAAAGACTTTAGCAGGTTATCAGAACATTTAAACTCCTTCTCTTTTTTCAATAAAAGAAATAAAAACAAGGAAAAGTGACAAGTAAAAATTTAGGTTCAATCCCAGCTTCAAAAAATCTGTAAAATTTCAGAGTGGAAATATTATTTTTTTCTCCTAACATCATTGGAAACATTAGTCCAATGTCCTTCCTACACACCATCTATCCCACCCCATGTCATACTGTTAATTCGTTCAGTCAGTATGACAATAAAATAAAATGGCAATTTCTCAACTTGAACAAATTCATTTTATGTAAAGTGGATGATAAAAAGTCTGCAGAGTAGAAAAGGGCTATTTTTCCCAGAGGCATACCCCACTGTCTCATATGACACCCTTTCTAGATGATTCTAGAGAGGACCTAGTCTCAACTCACATAATCATCAATTACGTAGACTTGTCTTTCCACAATTCTGTCTTTTAAAAGTTAAGTTTAATACATTTATTATGATTATTAGTATGTTTCAGGTTTCCCAAATTCTTTCATATTTTCTATTAGTTGTGCTTTCTGTTTGCTTTTTACCATTTTCTCTTGGATAGACTTGAGTTTTCTTCATTTCATTTATTTTCTCCTTTGATTTGAGAGCCATCCATTCAACTGTGAGGCAATGCACTGTTAAAGATGGTGGGCTCAGAAGTCAACTGCTCAAGTTCAAATATGGCTCCACCACGTCCTGGCTCTGTGACCTGGGGCAATTTCTTAACCTTCCTGTGCCTCAGTTTCCTCATCTGCATAAAATGGGGGGTACCATCTTCTCCTTATCTGGTTGTCACCAGTGACTTAACTACATGCAGAGCTCTCAAAACAGTGCCTAGTTCTCTCTCTGCCCCTCCCCCACTCACATGCATGTAGGTACTCCTGCACTCTCTCTCTCAAAATAAATAAACTTTTGAAAAAAAAAAAAAAGAAAAACAGTGCCTAGTATATACAGTGAGCACTTCACAATGTTAGCCACTATTATCATTATCTTAATATTTTTAATATCTAAAAGTTATATATTTATATGAAAATATATGCTTATTTTTTCCTGTCTAGTTAATTATCTATATCCTTCCCAAAAACAGCACAAAAGTCTTTACTTCTTTATATTTCTCATCCCAATTTTAATTTTTGTTCCAGATTATTACCAAAGACTCCCCCCCCCCCCCCCCGCGCTTACAGTTGATATGTGTTTAGAGGCAACAAAAGTTTTACTGATTTGTTCAATTATTACTTTTTGCATTCCATTTTTCTCTTCTGCATTTATTTTTCCTTTTGCTCTACAAGACTTTTTAGAGAGGATCTATGAATACTAAACTCTTTGAACCTATATATGTCAGAAAATATTTTTATTATACTCAGACTCTTAAATGATAATTTGGCATGGAATAAAATTCTAAGTATAAAGTTCACTTCCCCTCACTGTCAAGATATTGCCGCTTTGTCTATTTGCATCAAATGTTGCTAATGAGAAGTCTGATATCCATATGATTCTGGTAGTATTTTTTGTCTCTTTTTTTTTTTCAGGAGCTCTAAGTATCTCTCTTTATCTCTTGCCATTCTAAAAGTGAATGTAATGTACTTAGGTTTCATTTTTTTTTTTAATTCACATGCTTTACACTGAAGGCATTCTTTCAGTTTGAAGATTTCTGTCTTTTTTTTGGGTCAGGAAAATTCCTGGCCACCGTTTGTTCATACAGTGCGTCCCCCCTCTTCTCTCCGCTCCTCTCGCTCCTGCTGAACAGGTGTTGGCACTCTTGGATGAAGCTTATGTACTGTCTGAGCTTTCTTTAGCATCTCCCATCTCGTTTTCTCTGTCGTGAGATCTGGAAGAAGTCTTCAGACTTGATCTTCCAGCTCACTAATTTGCTTTTTAAAAGAAGTTTAATTTTTTTTTAATTGTGGCAAAATTTACATGCAGTAAAATGCACACATTTAGGTATACAACTCATCAAGTTTTGAACAATGTATACACCCTTAAAACTGACATCTGTTAAGATGCAGAGTATCTCCACAATCTCAGAGAGCTCCTGGCTCTCCTTCTCCATCAATTTCCCCACTCCAGAACTCACACCTGTCCTGGTTTCTATCTGTTCTTGAACTTCATATAAGTGGCAGCATAAAGTATGTATTCTTTTGTGACTTATCTTTTTTCTCAACATAATGTGTTATTCATTCCCTCTAACGCTGGTTAGTAGCCACTGTACAATTATCCGACAAGTTGCTGACTCATTCTCCTACTGATGGGTAATTCTCTCTTCAGTTGTGTTTATTCTGAATGTGTTTAATCTCTAATGATTCTTTTTAAAAAATTTATTTATTTTGAGAGAGACAGAGAGAGCAAGCAGGGGAGGGGCAGAGAGAGAGAGGGAGAGAGAGAATCCCAAGCAGACTCCACACTATCAGCTCAGAGCCCGATGTGGGGCTCGAACTCACAAACCGCAAGATCATGACCTGAGCTGAAACCAAGAGTCAGACGCTTAACCAACTGAGCCACCCAGGTGCCCCTCTAATGATTCTTTTTTTTTTTTTTTAACGTTTATTTATTTTTGGGGACAGAGAGAGACAGAGCATGAACGTGGGAGGGGCAGAGAGAGAGGGAGACACAGAATCGGAAACAGGCTCCAGGCTCTGAGCCATCAGCCCAGAGCCCGACGCAGGGCTCGAACTCACGGAGCGCGAGATCGTGACCTGGCTGAAGTCAGACGCCCAACCGACTGCGCCACCCAGGCGCCCCTCTAATGATTCTTTTCAGTATTTACCTGTTCTTGTTTCTAACTTCATATTCCTATTATAGGACCATAATTTCTCTCCTTCATCTCTCTGAAAATATTAAACAGGCTTGTTCCAATGCCATTTACTCCTTGGTCTGATTCCTCAGGGGTGAGGTTCTGCATGTGTTGAGATTACTGTCTCTTTTTCATTGTCTGGTCTCTCTCAGACATTTGGCTGTGATCTCGTCTACTTCCATAGAGTCCTTCTGTGTACATCTTGGCCTTGGTTGGCCTCTAGTCAAGTGGCTACTGTTGCTTCCTGGGTGTTGGCCATTGTGCCTACGATGTCTCCCTTGTCCTGGCCACTGTGGCAAACTCCAGCACAGCAGCTGGGATGGCTTCCTGAATGGCAAAGGCAGTCTTTCCTTAAAACTGCAACCTTGGTTATACCTGGGTCTTCACATCTGTTTCACATCAGATTTAGGAGGGAGTCCTATTTCCAAGTTCACTGAGACCCCCCCCCCCCGCCCCCGCCCCTCGCCTTCTTGATTCCATAGCGTGGTTGTGCATTTTCTTGGTTTTAAAGACACACAATTTACATTATTTGGGAACATCAGATGTTCTTGGGGTAGAAGTGGATTTAAGCTTACGCTGCTAAGACCGCCATTATTTGAAATTCACAGGTTCTTTCTGATCTTTCCTATTGTATTTTTACGTATGTTTTAGAAAACATATCCCCATCCTTATGGCATGTGTCTCGTGCCAAGAAACAAACACACCAAACCCTCCTGAGTTGAATGTAGAAGATATGTATGCACTTACAAAATTCCTTCTCTCCTCCAAGTCAAGCTTGCTTGCTTACTGTTCTCTTACCTCAGCTACTCTCCACGGCTCATGGAGTCGGATCATGTGTTTCACGATCACACATTTTCGGTTCAGCCCCATCCTATTAGTTACCCAGCCCCCACCCTGCTCATTTTAATTTCTGATTTTTTTATGGGTGGTAACAAAATAACAAATTCTGACTGAGCAGTTGCTACAATTCAAAGAATAATAACAGCAGACAAGCAATCTCTCTAACATAATTCTACACTGTTTGAAATCAAGACTCAGAATGAACACATCTCTATTCATGAAAACATTCCAACTTTAGAGCCTCAATAAGCAAATGAAACACCAAGTCTAAAGAACAGTATGATTTTAATAAGGAAGATGGTCAGTTTTGAGCATGACCTTTTGATCGATGTCAAATCAAATTCGAATTTTCCAGGCTACTGTGCTTTACTCATTCTAGGGGGTCTCCATTTAGCGCAATCTCTTTCACTTCTGTGCAAAAGCAGCTGAACACTGGTGGAGAAAAACAGTAACGATGGTTGCCTCACTGTCCATTTACAACCTCAGATCTCACACAGACGCTCAGATCTTCCTGGTGGCAATCCTTCCGCATGAACCTGTGCTTTCCCACTCTCCAAAATGAGATTTCCTACTTCCCCTCAAACCTCCCACACCACCCCTCCTTGTCCTCACTCTCCACTCCTGGTCTCGCCTCATACTTGATTAAGGACACAGAAGCAGTCAGATAGGAACATCTTCATCAGCCAGCTTTTGGGCCTTTCTGCATCCGTATTCGTATTCTCTGTCTTTTGTCCTGTTGCTATGGGGGAAGTGTCCCCGCTCTGACCTAGAGCTGACAAACCTTCCACCTGTGCTTGGGATTCTGAGCCTTGCCTTCTCAGGGATATCATGGTGAGGACAATGACCTCCCTTTCTCCTGCACCACCAGGTTCTCCCTCTGTTCCACATCAGCCCCACCTGCATACATTCCCTAGTGTCCCCTGACCTCACATCCCACCCCTGCTCCTGCTTCCTTCCATTCTTCCTGCCCTCATTCACGGCATGGATACTTGAGTTGTCTACGGGCATCTGGCCTCTCACTTCGCCTTCCCAACCTGTTCAGATCGGGTTCTGCACAACCTATTCTCCCTTGACCCCTATGTTGCCAAATCTAATGCTTAAGCTTCTGCCTTTATCTTACTTGATTGCGCAGCAACATTTGATCTGGCGACTCTGCTTTTTATTTTTGAAATACCATCTTCTTTCAGCTTCTGTGACATAACCCTCCCCTGGCATCTCATCTATCTCACTGGTTGCTCCTTCTCTTCTCTTCGGTGGTTCCTTCCTGTCAGATCGCACAGGATCTGAATGGGCTCCTTCCATTGTATCCAGCTCTAAGACTTTATATAGGACGTCTACATTAACTACTCCAGCATCTCATCTCCAGCCTGCGCTTCCTCCCGGAGCTCCAGATACGTGTGTTTAGTAACTTACTTAATGTTTCTACCTAGATTTTTAGTAGCCATTTCAAACCTAATGGTCAACAGACAAATCTCAATTCTGTCTTTGCCCCTGTTCCACGACCTCCTCAAGCTTCTCTCTTACCCTGTCTTTTGTCGGCATATGGCACTATGCTTACCCAGATGCTCATGCCAAAACCTAGTTGTCACCCTCTGTTCCTCTCTATTCCTCTCTTATCCAGCCAATCCATGAGCAAGCCTTGCCAACTTTCCCCTAAGACATACCTCAAATCTGTCCATACCCTTGGATCTGTAAGAATCTCTTGCTCAAGGTGCTATCAAGCCCCCTTCCCTGGGCTCCTACAGTGACATCCCTAAATGTCACCTCGCTTCCTATCCACACAGCAGCCACAGTATCTCCTCAGATAACCGTAAGATTGTGTTGCTCCTGGCTTCAAATCCACCAACGGGTTCCCACCACATTTAGCCAAAATCGCAACTGTTTAGTCTGGATTACAGAATTTGACATGATCTGGCCCCTGTTCACCTCTCTGATTTCATCTTACACCACTGCCCTGTCCGTGAGCAGCCTCCAACCACACGGCTACATTTGCTACCTAACATACCACACTTACCACTACAGTAGAGCCTTTCTCTCACTGTTCCCTCTGCCCTACCTGCTCCTCTCTCTGACCTTTGTATGGCTGGTTCCTGTCCGCATCATCTCCTTAGAGACTCTTCTGACCAACCAATATTTTATCTATTTATTCACATTTTGTGGAATCTGTAGTCTGTAGAAAATGTTCAATGAATGTTTTTAGATAAATAAACAGATGGAATTTAAAGGGACTTGATGAGTCCCAGTTGTCCACTATCATCATCACGACTAACAATAAATAACAGCAGTGATGATATCTTACATATAGTGAATGACTGCTATATGTCAGGTTCTATTTAAAAAATTTTTTTTAATGTTTATTTATTTTTGAGAGAGACAGAGAAAGAATGCGAGTGGGTTAGGGGCAGAGAGAGAGAGGGAGACACAGAATCCGAAGCAGGCTCCAGGCTCTGGGCTGTCAGTACAGAGCCTGACACGGGGCTCGAACTCACGAGCCGTGAGATCATGACCTGAGCTGAAGTCGGACGCTCAACCGACTGAGCCACCCAGGCGCCCCAATAAAGGTTCTATTCTAAGTGCTTTATAGATATATACATATATATATATATATATAGATATATACATATGGATATGGATATGGGTATAGATATAATCTTATTTAATGCTCCAGAAACCCTAAAAAGTAGTTACTATTATTACCTCCATTTTATACATGAGGAAACAGAGGCATTGAAAGATTAGGTGATTTGCCCAAGGTCAAAAAGCTAAGAAATAGCAAGGCCAGGATTCAAACCAGGTAGTCTAATTTCAAGGTCTTCATGATTAATTGCTTAATATTTTGTTGTTATGATAATTACTAATGACAAAGCAGCATTAATTGAGCATCCATTATGTGCCAGGCACCTAGCTTTTTTACTTAGGCTAATTTAATGAGGTAGTATTATTATACTCATTTTTTTTTTTAATTTTTTTTTCAACATTTATTTATTTTGGGGTCAGAGAGAGACAGAGCATGAACGGGGGAGGGGCAGAGAGAGAGGGAGACACAGAATCGGAAACAGGCTCCAGGCTCTGAGCCATCAGCCCAGAGCCCAACGTGGGGCTTGAACTCGTGGACCGCGAGATCGTGACCTGGCTGAAGTCGGACGCTTAACCGACTGCGCCACCCAGGAGCCCCTATACTCATTTTATAGATGCAGAAACAGAGTCGGACATTAAATTTCTGGCCTAAGATCACACAGCAAATGAGTGGCATACCCCGGATTCCAACCCAGATGTGCCTCCGAGTCCATGATCTTCCTCCCATGCTATACGGCCCACATCTTCTCCCCAAAGAATGAATCTTTTCTCACGGCCCATAAACCGCAGACTCAGGGAGAGTCTCCTGCTGACTCTGAGAAAGTCTTTCATATTTGCGCTTCCCTCAACTCTTCCTCTTTCAACAGATACTTAGACTATCTGACACGTGCTGACGAAGCGTCACACACGGGGAGCACTCCGGAGTTCTCAGGGTCTGCCAGGTTCTTTGTTTAGTCCATTCTCACCTGTGAAGAAACTTCTCGTAGGTCTGGCGGAAGGCAAACCCCGCCCGCCGCACCCTCACATTTTCCAGTAGTCCAAGATACTCTACTTGGTGGCGACAGCGCTCATCGTCAAATATCTGTGGGGATTTCTTGTCATTGGGTTTGATGCAACGTACATAATAGGGCTCCTAAAGAAATAAATCAGCAAATGGTAAGTTTCACTGGAGAAAAATCCCAAACGAAGGATGCTAACGTGTAATTAGTGTTAATTGTGTCAAATTAAGCTCAGTGCCTCCAATTTCTCAGACATAAACTTGGGAATAGTTATTCTTCCTTCTCCTTCAAGACTGGAAGTTCTTGTGCATTTAGCTAAAATTTTGCTTTATTATATTCTAGGAATCATCAGGAATTGTAGAAAGGGGATAAAACTAAGGGGTAAACAGTTGAGACATGTAAACATTGAGTTTATGTGTCTTGACAGAAAGAAGGTTAAAAAGTACCAGAAAGAGTAATTTAATAGAAAGAGGCAGGAGCCGTGCTAAAGATGAACTGCCATGAAGAATGTGCAACGTAAGCACAGCCCTGGCACATGGCAAGTGCTCCATAGTGTCAGCCACCATCATCACCACCACTGACATCATCACAGTAGTTTGTGCTTTTGAAAACGAGATTAAAATTTATAAGGAGAGAAGTTGCAGAACCTCCTGTAGGTGTCAGGGACTCTAAGAAAGAGCCTAGCAAGAAATCCCTCCCTTTGGGCCAATTAAGTTTTGTACCATGCATCAGATCATAACTCCTTTTAAGTATAAAACTGTGCTGGCATAGATCCTGGTCTGCTGAAGGTAACAAATTATCACTGGATGAATCAAGGAGGTCAAATGTATCCTACTTGCAGAGTAAAGAGTTACGTTCCCTTCTCTGATCTATTACCTAGCAGACACACAGATGCACTTTAATTAAGAGATAGAGTCTTCTGTAGATAATTAGGCAATTTTGAGCTCCACTGTGGGCTGGAGGTAAAAAGTAGTAGTAAATAATTTAAGAAGTAGGAGAGATTTGAAGAACGAGAAGTTACTTGCATTCTGAACGGAGTGAGTTTTCAACATCTACACAGGAAGCTCCAAGTATAGACTTATCATGCTACTTTCCATGATGAAAAAAGAATGCCACTTTCTTCCTTCTTCTAGGCCCTACTGTATTGGTTTTCTATTGCTGCTGCTGCAGATTACCACGGAGACTGCTTAAAAGCACAAAGTTGAACAAAAATCAAAACGGCTGCACTAACGCTCCAGTGAGGTTGGATCTTAAAGGAACCTTCTTCGTCTCTTCTCAAACCTCCCTCCTCCCTTCTTAGCCTTTTGCTCCAGGAACCTGGTACCCAGCCTAAAGACACGAGGAAGGGGGCTGGTATCACCTACACAACTGCTGTCAGAACAGGCTAGATCCTGTGTTTCCCTATAAAACGCCCCAGCCCCTTCCTCCAGGAGGGCTTGCAGTTTTTGAAGGCCCTGGCCTGCTGCGCAATAAAGCTGTCATTCCCCTTTATCCCAAACTCTGTCTTCGCGAGTTATACTTCGGCTCCGAAACACGGAGGTTGCTTTTCAACAGCACCACAAATTTAGTGCCTTAAAACAACACAAATTTATTCTCATACAGTTCTGGAGGTCAGCAGTCTAAGATGGTTCTCGCTGGGCTAAAAATCCTGGTGTCAGCAGGGCTCTTATTTTCTAGAGACTCTTAGAGAGAACCCACTTATCTTTTCCAGCTTCTAGAGGCTGCCCACATTTCTTGGCTTATGGCCTCCTTCCACCTTGAAAGCCAGTAATGAACAGCCTGTTGAGTCTTTTGAATGATATACCATCTCCCTGGTTCTGACTCTTCTGCATCCTTCTTTCCCTTTGAAGGACTGTTAAATTTACATAGCGCCTACTTGGATAATGCAGGAGAATGTCTTTATTTTGAGGTCGAAAATCAGCAGTCTTTACTCCATCTGCAACCTTCATTCCACCCTGTCATGCAACATAACATGTTTACATGTTCTGGGGAGTCAGGCATGGACAACCTTAGGGGGCTCTAATAAAATCTCAACCCCCCACCCCCGCCTCTCTGGACTTTGTCCCAGGTTTCTACCACAGAACTTCTAAAACCCTTGGAATTTCCTCAGTGGTAGGAGTATCTTTGTTATGCTAATGAAACAACTCAGACCCAGTTCCCAGACAGCTCCAGGACAAGGGGGGGGGGGGGGGGGAGGGGAAGTGTAGTCATCACAAAAACCCTCCACAGGATTAGAGGGATGGGACTTTCAGCAGCCTGACCTCCAGGGAGGGGAGGAAGGCTGCAGGTTGAGTCCAATCACAGACTCAAGATTTCACCAGTCATGCTTAGGTCATAAAACCCCGATTTTAAAAAACTCAAGACACCGAGGCTCCAAGGAGCTTTCTGGTTGGCGAACATATCCCATGGGGAGGGTGATGGACCCTATCTCCACAGGGGCAGAGGCTCTTGCTCTCCGGATGCCCAGACCCTCCAGACCTTGTTGCTCTGTGTATCTCTTCATCTGGCTGTTCTGGGTAGTTAGTGTCAGGATTGAACTGAATTGTAGGGCACTCTGTTGGGGTCACGGAGACCTGGAGCTGAAATGCAGAGCCCATTATTCTGCCTAGCATACCTGCCTCTTTTCATCACATCTGTGGCAGATTTAAAAAACAAACAGCTTTTTGCTGTACCTCCCAACGAGAGGTGAATTTTCCACCCCACTCCTGGGATCTGGACTGCCCTTGTGATGTGTCTTACCCAACAGAATATGGCAGAAGTGATACTGGGTTATTTGTGGAGACTCATCCTTGAGAGGCTTTGAACTTTTGGAACACTTCTTCCATCATGTGAAGAAATCCAGGACTAAAAACTAGATGAAGAAAGAGGCCAAGGTATCCCAGTCACCCAGCATGTGAGTGAGCCATTTTAGACCATGTAACCTCAGCTGACCACAGCCACCTGGTGAGCCCAGCGGGACTGGCTAGTGAACCCCCCAGATCATGAGACACAATAAACTGTTGTTTGAGGCACTAGACTTGAGGGTGGTTTGTTATGAATTAACAGACAACTGATACTTCTTCCCTACTCTGGAACACCAATACTTGGCTTAGGTATTAAGCAAAGGATTGATATTGTTATAAAGTACAAGCAGAATCTTACAAATAGTGACGAATGACAAAACGTTCACTGAATCTGTAATGGAAGATTTATAGGGAAAGACTGCAGCTCCCTTTTAAAATCTTTTTTTTTTTTTTTAACGCTTATTTATTTTTGAGAGCGAAAGGGTAGGAGAGACAGAGCATGATTGGGGTTTGGGGCAGAGAGAGGGAGACACAGAATCTTAAGCAGGCTCCAGGCTCTGAGCTGTCAGCACAGAGCCTGACACGGGCTTGGAACTCATGAACCGTGGGATCATGACCTGAGCCGAAGTCGGACACTTAACCAACTGAGCCATCCAGCTGCCCCAGTGTGGCTCACTTTTTAAAAGTTTAAGTAAATTTAAAACAACCTTAATGGGATGGGGAAGGGAGGTGGGGGTCCTATTTATGTGAGGGCTACAGGGCTTTTATTGCTTGATGAATAAACTAAGAGAGTGTCACTAGCACAGCAAATATCAAAATGCTACTAAATCTATCTGTACACTTTGGCAGTGGTGTAACAGGATAAGCATCACATACGGAGAAAGGGGAACCCTCTTGCACTGCTGGTGGGAATGCAGACTGGTGCAGCCACTCTGGAAAACAGTATGGAGGCTCCTCAGTAAACTAAAAATGGAACTATCCTATGATCCAGCAATTACACTATTAGCTACTTACCCAAAGGATACAAAAATACAGATTCAAAGGGGCACATGCACCCTAATGTTTATAGCAGCATTATCAACGATAGCCAAACTATGGAGAGAGCCCAAATGGCCATCAACCGATGAATGGATAAAGAAGATGTGGTAATATATACACAATGGAATATTACTCAGCCATCAAAAAGAATGAAATCTTGCCATTTGCAATGACGTGGGTGGAACTAGAATAGCATTATGCTAACTGAAATAAGTCAGCCAGAGAAAGAAAAATCCTATATGATTTCACTCATATGCGGAATTTAAGAAACAAAACAGATGAACATATGGGAAGAGGTGGGGAAGAAAAGAGAGAGAAACAAACCAGAAGAGACTCTTAACAATAAAGAACAAACTGAGGGTTGATGGAGGGAGGTCAGCGAGGGAGGGGCTAGATGGGTGATGGGTATTAAGAAGGGAACTTTTTATGATAAGCACTGAGTGTTGTATGTAAGTGATGAATCACTGAATTCTACTCTTGAAACCAATATTGCACTGTATATTAGCTAAAATTTAAATAAATGCATCTAAATAAATAAATAAATAAGCAAGCAAGCTGTATTTATTTTAAAAAAGAGAATAAGCATCACACAGAATCAGGACACTTGGGCATTCACTGTCTCTGCTCTTAACTAACTATGATAGTCTCTCTGGACCTAATTATCTAATTTATAAAAAGAGGATATTAGGGCTTCCACTTCAGTAATGACGGACTAGTGTAAACCAACACCCATGCTGCAGACATCTAGAATCGGCAATTCAAATATTTTAAAAATTTTGCTTAAAGACAGTGGAGAATTATGGAGACCAGAATCTAGCAGGACCGTGGAAGTTTCCAGGTCTGAGAAGTCCTTTTTCCTGGGGGAATTTCCCAACTCCAGAGGAAGCAGATGGGGTCTGGGTAGAGGTTTTGGCAGCCTCAGGGGGCTGGCAGGACAGAGATCAGAGAGCAGGGCCTGAAAAGGAGGAGGTCATGGGCAAACCCCTCTCACTTTGGGCTGGGATCCGAAAAGGCTGCCACTGGCAATGAGGGTGAGTCTTGAAATAGCGTAGCTCTTGGTTGCCTAAAAGGAGCCAAGGTAAATCTTTCCTGGAGAAAGATGACATAAACTTAGGTCTCCAGTTATTTCTATAAACAATTTTGCCAATAGTATGTTGGGAGCAAAAGAGAAATTACCCAGACACAGGGAACCATGATAACAAGAATTAGAAACAGCAAAACAGTATACAAAACAAACAGACCTGCGGGGATCCACATAATGGAGTTAATAGTGAGAATACAATAACTGTGCTTACCATGCTCGAGGTGACAAAAGACAATACTGAGAATTTTTAGAGAATCAGAAACTATGTATGTAAAAAAGGAACTGAATCAAATTAAAAACACAGGACTGAAAAATACAATGATGGCCACTGAGAAGTCAGTAGATCAGTAGACAGGAAGATTATGAACAGCTGAAGGTGGGTGAGAAGAAATTCCCCAGAATGAAGCATGGAGAGACGAAAAGATGGAAACAAAAGGAGAGAGGTTAAGAGGCATAGTAGCTATGGTGAGATGGTCCGAGTAACTCAAATCCTGAAGGAGAGGAGACAGAAGGGGAGAAGCAGTATTTGAAGAGCCAAGAGCCAAGAGTTTTGCAAAACTGATGAAAACCCAACTAAGACAAATTGAAGAAGTCCTATGAATTGTGAGGATAAAAAACAAAACAAAACAACAACACTACACTCAGAAAGTCGTAGTAAAACTTCTGACTACCAAAGAAGAGCAGCCAGAGGAGAAAAGATCCATTCCCTCAAGGAGCAACAAACAGACTGACAGCTGACTTCTCACAAGAAACCACAGGATCCAGAAGACAAAGGAGTGTTATCTCTGAAGTGCTGACAAAATTGCCAACATAGAATTTTGCACCCAGCAACAATATTCTTCCCAAACGAAAACAGTATACGCTATTTTCAGGTAAACAAAAGCAGAGACTCTGTCAACAACAGACTTCAAATATAACAGGATAAAATTCAGGCATAAGAAAAATGGTCCCAGATGAAGGTCAATGGTACAGAAAGGAAAAAAGAAGTGATAAATGGATAAATCTAAACACATACTATATGTAGTAACAACGATGATGATGTCATCTTGCTGGCCACACGCGTGCACACGTGTGCACACACACACACACACACATACACTTATAATACGTGACCAAAATAGCATAGAAGTTGAGAGGAAGGCAAATGGAATTAAAATGTTTTATGGACCTTGCATTGTCTAGGAAGGAGGTAAAAGTACCAAATAGTATTAGATTTTTTATATTCAAGAATGGGATTATAATCACTCAGATAACCACCAAAACAATATTATGATATAAATTTTCCAGAAAAATAAAGAATAATCACAACACTGAGTGGCAGGGGTCAGAGGGTGAGGAAAGGGTGCCTTCTGAGGTTTAGCTAAATATTCTGACTAAAGGACTCATGGGCACATGTGGCATGAGTCTACTCAGGACAAAAACATGGCTTGCCAACAGAAGTGTCACAGTCCTTGCAGCAGTCCACACAGCAGTCAGGTGACAGCTTAAGGACAAAGAGATAAGACCCACATGGGGCAGGCATGGAAAGTACCCTTGGTTTAAAAGCCTCATGCCCCATAGTATCTAATATCCCTTAAAGTAGGTCTGAAGACATAGCTTCCAAGGGTTCTTAAAAGGGACATGCTTAATACAGGAGTCACCACAGTCAGGGAAGCCCACATAAATCATCTCCACCAGACGTTTGTTATTCTCTCAGTGGAGATGCAATTTACAAAAAGGGGTAATTTTTAAGTCATAAGAAATGTTGCATAGTAATACTGTCGAGATACACCTTACTGGGTTAACAGGGGAACAGAGCTAGAAATTTGACTGAGGTTTAGTTGTGAAGCAGAAAGAACAGAATTTTGTTTACTCTTTGCCCACAATCACCAATCTAAAAGAAAGGAAGGAAGGAGAAAGGAATACAAAAGCATCAAACAGAAAGCACTAACAAGATAGTCCATTTAAATGCCACATATAGAAACTACATTAAAAGTCATGTAATGACATATTCAAAAGACAAAGATTGTCAGGTTGCATAAAAAAACAAATCTTACTATATGCTACTTACAAGACACATACTTGAAACACAGGGTTACAGAAACGTTGAAAGTAAAAGGGTGGGAAAAGATACACCAGCAAACCTGGCCACGAGAGAAGGTGGTGTAACTGTTTTATTCATGCAAAGGCAAAAAGTGATACAGAAATAGAGAGGCATTTCATAATGATAAATAACTCAAACCCTAGGAAGAAATAATATTTCTAACTTGAACAAGCCTAAATAAAGTCTTAAAATATCTAAGGCAAAAACAGAAGATACAACAAGGAGGAAGAGACAAATTCAGAATCACAGATTTTGGCATTTTCGGCACTGACAAAACTAAGAGCTTAGTAAGAACTGGACAACAATATAATTAGCAACCTTGATCTAGTGGATGTGTACAGAGTATAACACAAGTTATTTCTCTCTATATAAACAAAATATATACATAAAGAACATTTAACAAATTTCTAAGGATTGAAATCACACAGAGTATATATTCCCTGACCAAATGATATTAAGCTGGAAATCAAGAGCAAAGGATAATTAGAAAAATCGTATACGTCTGGGAATTAAGAAACATAATTCTAGGTGACCTTTGGGTCAAAAAGAAAATTACAGTGTGAATTTAGAAATATTCTGAACTCGATAATTTATAATTATGTGGGCAAAGCAATCTTCGTATAAGGTATTACTGGAGTAGTATAAGTAACTTCACTAAACAAAAACCAGTTAAATGGAATTTTACCAGTACTGATGATGCACAGGAAGTTAACACTAGCTCAGACACTAATGACCAACTAAGGGGTGGGGGGAATCCTATCCATCCTGTTCAGTAATATAAAATCTTCAGTTAAGGAATCTACTGGAAATACTCTCTCTATATTTAATCAGCATTCTATCTCAATTTATAAATGCCGCCTCCTCTCTCGTTTATAAATATCCAGACTGACTCAGCCTAAGAAACTCTAAATTTGACAAATTCAAGAGTCTTATAAAGATTAAACTGAAAGAGTTAATACTGATCTCATTCTCTGGCATGTTTTAGCCTGTTTCTCCCTCTATTTTATGTAAAAAACATTATTTGTGAAGGCACACTGATCGGTCTATGTATTAGCCAGAAGGCACTGTAGTTAGACATCTGCCTATCTAACTTGCTTTGAACACTGCCAAATAGAGTCCCAGGCAAATTTAAGTTCATTTAATAATTTACTGACCATCTGTTTAGGGTGCACCTCATGAGGTATCAAGAGATATATAAAATTAGTAGAACTCCCTCCCTATGTTTAAAAGACTTATAATCCAGGTGGGGAGACAAGACATGCATTGAATACATTGTGTAGATTCTGAGACAAAGTGAGGGGTCAGGACTTCCACTTCTGGTGGTGGAGGACCAAGCAATGCTACAACCTTCCTGATGAAGTCATTAGGAAAAGTGCTAAGACAGATATGGGAAGGGGGGGAATCTTCTCAAACGCATCAGAGAGCTAATAAGATAACCAAGATGAGAGTAAGACTACAATGGAAAGGGGTGGGGCCGGACTTCAGGGCAGTTTTCATCTGGACAGCCACGAGACTACCACAGTTTCTGACGGGCGTTGTGGGGCCAGGGGGCTGCAGGTTGGAACCCAAAGCCATAGACAAGGGACACTGGTCTGCAATCCTAAAGAGCTAACCCTGGGAGTCCAAGGTGGATGGAAAACAATTTGGTCCATTGCTGACCCACTCCAGATCCTGAAATTGGATTGGGGTGACCCTGGATTGTCAGAATGTCTGATACAACTTTTAAACTTAAATGTTTAATTTTTCTGGATTCTTTTTCTTTGACCAAATTGACCATTTGTATCTTTTTTTTTTTTTTTTACATTCGATGTAATCACTACTATATTTGGATTTATTTCTACCATCTTAATTTATCCTGGCTTTTCTATGTTCTTTAGTCTCCTCTTTCCTATGTTTTATAGAACTGATTACTTACTTCTCATTCTGACCTCAACCCAACTCATTTCTATTCTTTTACTGACTACATGAGGGAATTTAATATGCATTTGTGTGTTATTAGGATTATAAGCTAAGTAATGTTTGTATTATTTTTCTGAATAACCGATGACCTTAAGCACTTGGATTCTAATCCCTTATCCTTCTAATTTATATACTATTATTGTGCTATTGGATTCTCATCTGTATTTGTTAAAGTTTATTTTTATTTGAGAGAGAAAGAGCAAGCAGGGGTGGGGCAGAAAGACAGAGGGGGAGAGAGAATTCCAAGCGGGTTCTGCACTGTCAGCACAGAGCCCGATGTGGGGCTCTAACTCACAAACTGTGAGATCATGACCTGAGCCAAAATCAAGAGTCAGACGCTTAACTGACTGAGCCTCCTAGGCACCCCTATTCTAAATTTTTTTTTTCAACGTTTATTTATTTTTGGGAGAGAGACAGAGCATGAACGGGGCAGGGGCAGAGAGAGAGGGAGACACAGAATCGGAAACAGGCTCCAGGCTCTGAGCCGTCAGCCCAGAGCCCGACGCGGGGCTCGAACTCACGGACCGCGAGATCGTGACCTGGCTGAAGTCGGACGCTTAACCGACTGCGCCACCCAGGCGCCCCTAGGCACCCCTATTCTAATCTGTATTTTCAATCCAATATTATTTTAGTTTATTTATGCACACCCACCTATTTACCAATTTCTTTGTTCTTCTTTTTGCATTTCAGACTTTCATTTTGTATACTCTTCCTCCATCCTGATATGTATGTATATCCTTTAGAACGTCCCTTAGTGCGCTTGTAACCCTCTCCTCTTTTTCAGAAAGATTCTTTATTGTGTCTTTGTTCTTGAAACAAATTCATTCTCTTTGTACAGAATTTTGGTTTACAGTTCTTTTCTTTCAGCCTGTTATTCTTTTAAGTGGATCTGCTTTTAAGGCATTTTCTTAGTCTTTGATGTTCTGGGATTTCACAATGTGCCTAGATGCAGATTTCTTGTAACTGTTCCAGCCTGGGATATACCAGCCTTCCTGACTCCAAGAGAGTGTTATCTTTCATCACTGTAGAAATTCTCAGCAACATACCTTCCAATATTGCTCTGCCCATCCTCTCCTTTCCATGAGTAACTGATTAGATGCATGTTAGACCTTTTCATTTTGTCTTCCATGTTTCTTAATAGTGTTTCTTTTTGCTTCATTTCTTGGTCTAAGTAGAATCCTGGATAATTTCCCCACTTCTTTCTTTCATTCCTCTATTCTCTCTTCAGCTTTGTCTAAACTGATGTTAAACCTATCCTTGAGTTGCTAATTTTAATTTCTATCAATTGCCTAGTTACTTGCTTTTTCTCATATTTTTAGGCCTTTGATTTCTTGAAACATACTAAACATTCTTGTATTGTTTCTGATAACTCCATTCTAAGAAGTTTTCGTGACTCCGACTCTTGCACCTGGTACTTTGTTCATGTGTGTAGTAATTCTTTGTGGTGAACTCCTTATTTTCCTTAAAACTTTATCTGTGTAAATTCTTGAAGGTCTGGTTTGAAGGTGGTTTCTTCAAGGAAAAAAAACTGTTTGCTTCTATCATATGCTTGGGGATCCCTGGCCATGATCATTTCAAACTAAACTGTTGACTTAAGTTTTTTAGGCCATCCAGGTAGTGTGAATTTGGATTGAAAACCTCATGAAAACTTGCTTACAATGATAAATTCTCCAGAAGTGTTCACTCCCGCTTCGGCTCAGGGCCATGGACCAACATAGGCAGTTTTCCTTTCAGATAATGAGGGATTATTTCTTGTTCACTTTATATGCAACCCTTTGAGGATGCAGTCCTTTGGAGACCTGCCCATGTGTGTGCACATGCACGTTTGTGTATAATCTCTTATTAGACACTCTACTTTGGGCAGGCCCTGGGCTTCACTTGAGGACCCAGCCTTGAACACCTATGCCCAAAGTTACCTACTTCAACAAATCCCCAAAGAGACAGCATCTTCTTTTTCCTTAACTTCTGCCTTCACTCAGTCTGTGGCCTGCATGTTCCTTACTTTCTTATTAGTTCATGGCTGCATTCAAGAAGTGGATTTTTATGTTTTACCTAACATTTTAGTTGTTTTCGTCGGTTTTAGTAGGCGCTTTCTTCACTATGTTCCCAGCAAATGCATTAGTCATATATATTTTTAAGATCTTCCCATGGTCCTAGATGAAACTGATATCTAATTTTATTTTCTCATATTAACCTACTATGAAGGGAATATTAATCTCATAAAATGAGTTGGGTAGTGGTCTTTTTCCTATCCTCCAAAACAGTTTATATATAATAGGAATTACTGGCTTCTTGGCAGATTTATAAAATGTATCTGTAAAACCATCTGGGTTTCATGTTCTTGGCAAACCTGGGAGAAGGCAGACTTCTGATTAGTAATTCAGAGTCGTTAAGGTTACTAATTTATTCAGATTTTCCATGTCTTCTTGAGTTAATTTTGATAACATATTTTTCTAGAAAATTAATTTTTCAAGTTCACTGGCATAGAGTTGTGCACAATATTCTATGCCTTATAAAAATCTCTGTATTATATGAATACACCTTTTTTTCATTCATAATATTGCTTTTTCATCAGTTTCATTAAAGGTTTGCCTATTTGACTAATTTTTTGACCTATTAATTTTAATTTTTGCTTTTTAAAAGTCATTTTCTTACTTCTGTCTTTGACTTTCTTTGGGATTGTTTTTCTGGTTTCTTGAGTGGGGGAGGTGAACTTAACTCATTCACTTTCAATCTTGTTTTTTTAATAAAGATATAACAAGTGGATCACTTTAGCAGCATTCTACAGATTTCGATAAATTCTTTATCATGTAGGTCCATGTATTTCATAATTTCCATTGTGATTTCCTCATCAATATGTGAGTTATCTAGGAGAGGATTTTTCCCTCAAGTTCCCAAGCACATTAAAAAATAAATAAATAAAGGCTGCCCTTTATTTTTATTTGCTGTGAGGATGGAGACTATATCTAAATGGTTATGACTTCCTTTGTGATCTAGTATGTGGCCAGTTCTTGGAAATGTTCTATGTATACTTGAAAGGGATATGTATTTCCTATTCCCTGGGTGCAGCGTTCTTTTGATCCATTAAAGTTTAAATTTGGTTTTCAACACTTCTGCCTTCTTACTTGTCCGCCTGAAACATCAGTTTCTGGTACAGCTGGTTTAAAATCTCCCACGAGGATTGTGAACTTGTCAACTTTCCTTTTAAAATTGTTTTCAGGTTCTTTTTTTGCTTTATGGAGTTTATGGATAATCACAGCTATACTGGTAGGTACCTAGTTCAAAATGACTCTATTGTCTTGGGTGTTTTCATTTATTGTTATTGATCTCTTTATCTGTATTACTACTTTTTGTCTTAAATTCTATGTTCTTTCACATTAATGTTGCTTTTAATCATTTTGGGGGGGGGGAAGGGCTTGATGCATTCTTGCTCACCTCTTTCTTTTTCATCGTTCTGTATACTGTTCTGTTTCGGTGTCTCCTAGACAAGCATACGCCTGGATTCTCCATCTGTCTAGTCTTCTTAGTCTATTTACATTTATGGTGAATACCGATTATTTACATTTATTTTGTGTTTTCTAAAAGTAACGTTTTCCTTTGTTGCTTTCCCTCCCACCTTCCTGCCTTCTATTGGGCTGAGAGGATGTCTTTATTCCTCTTCTTGTCCCTGTTCTCTCCCTCATTCCCGCTCCTCCACGAACACCCAGACTGGGAAGCTATAGCACAGACTGCTAGGCTCGCTGCCTACCTCCTACCCAGCATCTTTTGTTCTGAGACAGAATCCTTACTTCTAGCTAGGTGAGCTGCTGACCAGAATAAAAATGCACTTCCCAGCTTCCCTGGAAACTTGGCATAGCAAACAAGATGGAAGGAGCATGCTGTGTGAGGCACCCATGAAGTCTCTTAGGGCAGAGGCCCCAGGTGGCAACTGGACGTCAAGTGCCAAGTGTGGCTGAGCAGAAAGACAGAAGGGAGCCAGCTCCCTAACCATCTTAAGGGTGCCATACCCATCCTGGAATACCTTCTTCTGTACCTTATTTACAGGAGAGAGAAATAAATGTCTCTCTTGTTTGAGCCCCTCATTTGGGGATCTCTCTTTTATTAGCAGCTGAATGCAATTCCTGATAGAGAAATTATAGATGGTTCTAGAATTTTAATTTTTATTTAGAAAGAGAGAGTGTGCATGCAATCAGGGGAGGGGCAGAGAGAAGGGGAGAGAGAGAATCCTAAGTAGGCTCCACACCGGGCATGGAGCTTGATCTCACAACCCCGAGATCATGACCTGTACTGAAATCAAGAGTCAGACACTTAGCCAACTGAGCCACCCAGGTGCCCCTGGAATTTTTGTTTTTTAAAAATGCACATTTAAATACCAATTTTAGAAAATAAAGGTGATTCTTTTCTAGTTAATGAAATACATCTAACATATTTTATAAACTATAACATATTCTATAAGCATGTTTTATAAGATTCTGTATTCTCCATTTCTTGGGTCACATGCCTCCCTTCTAGGTTCACCGTCCCTCTTGCAGGATGATGCAGGTTGGAGCTGACATGCACAGAGAAGCTAAGGGACAACAGGAACACTTCTAATGGTGTTCTGGTCTTTGGTCCTGGTATCCTCAGCCCTGCCTTTCTGGAGGTTTGATTCTACAAGTCAACAAATTGTGCTTATTTGTTGTCATGTGGGGCCAAAGAAACCTGACAAAATGGAATAGAACGCTACTGAACAGATGTGTTCTTGTGCATTTGCCTAATTTATCCACAGTGAAGTAACCAGAAACAGTATAGATTTAAATTCTTAGAAAGGAAGTTGTTTTTTTAAAAAAAGATAATAATGAAGAATAAAAAACACATGAAAAGCACCAGAACAGGGAAATTAAAAAAAAAAAAAAAAGAATAAAAATAATGAGCCCCAGAATGCTGCCTAATTTATCAAACTTATCAACAGCAGCAGTTTGGGCTAGAAATCTGCTCTTTAATGGGGGGAAAGAAACAGACTTAAGTTATCAAACAGTACTACACCTGAAAGGAACAATAAAAAGAAGAAACAATGGTCAGTAATACAATATTTTATTTCAACTTTTGTAACAGCTTAAGAATAATACTTAAATACTAAACTTCCTCTTGAAACTCTATCTGGTCATTTTGTATATGGACACGAGATACAGATGGCATATTACTGTTTTTTAAAAATCTTTATTTATTTTGGGAGAGAAAGAGCATGAGTGGGGTAGGGGCAGAGAGAGAGGAGACTGGCCTGAGCCGAAAGCAAGAGTAGGACGTTCAACTGATGGAGCCACCCAGGCGCCCCTGGCATATTACTGTTTAATTCAAGATTTATTTATTTTTTAAGCCAAGCCCTCTCTTCAGTACAGGGCTGAAGCTCATTTTGCTAAGCACACACTCTATTTTAGTTATAGACGTATAGTTTTTAAAGATCTCACTAAGAGTTTCCCCTTGTCAACAACCATAAAAAACTCAAATTTAACGAAAAGCATTTCATCTGGCATACTATTTCAGCCAGCCATGTTAAAAAAAACAAAACAGGGATAAGAATTCAATTACAACATTCACTTTAAATATCTATATGGTTCAGTGCAATTTATCATAATTACCTAAAAAGCGAATCATATGTTCTCTATAACATATATCAAGAGGGAACCAATGATAGCAAATGGTGCTGACCACCATCAAAAGTGGCGATAAAATGGATACGTAGAAAAGAAAATAATTACCTTTGATGCAAGGTTGTCCACTAAAGCGATCATCGAATTCTTAAACAAGGTGGCAGCGGTCAGAGGTCGCTTGGTCACCTCTGTAATACTCAGTTTGCCTTCGGGCCACATATTCTTCAGCACGGGATTTGAACTGAGAAGCACAGAAAGAGCAATGAGAATGTTACATTCAAATAAGCTGAATAGAAACTGCTAAGGAATCCTGCTGGGCTGCACCCTGGAGCCACAAGGGGACTGCAGACTGGAGCCACAGTGGAGTGCACACTGGAGCCACAGTGGAGTGCGGACTGGAGCCACAGTGGAGTGTAGACTGGAGCCACAGTGGAGTGTAGACTGGAGCCACGAGTGGACTGCACCCTGGAGCCACGAGTGGACTGCACCCTGGAGCCACGAGTGGACTGCAGACTGGAGTCATAGTGGACTGCACCCTGGAGCCACGAGTGGACTGCAAACTGGAGCCACAAGTGGACTGCAGACTGGAGCCATAGTGGACTGCAGACTGGAGCCACGAGTGGACTGCAGACTGGAGCCACAAGTGGACTGCAGACTGGAGCCATAGTGGACTGCACCCTGGAGCCATAGTGGAGTGCAGACTGGAGCCACAAGTGGACTGCACCCTGGAGCCACAAGTGGACTGCAGACTGGAGTCACAAAGCCTACCTGGAAAAAAGACTCCATCCAGAAAATTATGCTGAGAGAGCATAGTGGCAGATACCATATCACAGATGGAGAAGATGTGTCCAAACTATCCTACATTTAAAAAATTCTTGGGGCACCTGGGTGGCTCAGCTGGTTAAGTATTCAACTCTTGGTTTCAGCTCAGGCCATGATCTCATGGTTTGTGGGTTCAAGCCCTGTATTGGGCTCTGCTGATAGTGCAGAGCCTGTTTGGGATTCGCTCTCTCCCTCTCTCTGCCCACCCCGTCCCTCTCTCCCTCCCTCTCCAAATAAACAAATAAACAAAAAAAAAAAAAAAAAAAAAAAAAAAAAACAAGATTCTTGGGGCACCTGGTTGGCTGAGTTGTGGAGCATGTGACTCTTGATCTCGGGGTTGTGAGGTCAAGCTTTAGGTTGGGTACAGAGATTACTTAAATAAATAAACTTAAAAAAATTCTTTAAACTTCTTTAAAGTGACATCTACATTATCATTACCTAGGACCCTCAAATGGTTAACACGGCTCTTACAATACATACATAAAATCAAAAGATTTGGGTGGTCCTCAGGAGGAGGACAAGCCACTAGTGAAAAACGATGCTCAATGTGGCATGGCAGAAAACATGGGCACGAAAGGAGCTTCTCATCGGAAGAAACACTCACACAGAACAGATAACACGACAAAAAGCCAGCTCTTTCTAACAAGGCAGACAGGAATATAAAAGAACCATGTTTACATTGCCTTCCAGTAAATCCCTCACTGCAGCTGAATTTGCACACTCATTTATTGGCAGTTACAATATTTTATTGATGTGACACTAAGACTGTTGCCATCCAATTCCTTTGGTGTACTTCAGGCCAGTTTAAATGCTAAAAATTATGTAAAAATCATCATTTAGCTCTGTGGAGATGTTTTTTTTACAACATGCGTGGTGGTCTCAACTCTGACTTGCTTCCTGTTTCATTTTGGGTGTCTTTGATTTTAAAGTAATTGGAACTCAAACTGTTGTTTCCTGGAAACTTCTTTCTTCCTGCCTTCCTTTCCTCCTTCCTCCCTCCCTTCTTCCTTCCTATTTGTGCACAGTTGTCACATGACGTTACATCGGCTGCAGGTGTACAAACGGTGACTCTGCATCTCTAAATGTCATGCAGCGCTCACGTCCAGTAACTACCACCTGTCATCGTACGATGCTATTTGTCAGAAATCTTTTTTTTTTTTTTTTTTTAATTGGGGGCTGAGAAGAGAGAGAAAGGACTCGGCAAGGACATTCTCTGCTGTGTTTACTACTGCCATCGCTTTGCCCGCTCTTCTTTCCCTGGTGTAAAACTGAGAAAACTGAGGTGGTTCCCCAGATACCTAGTAAACTTCCGCACACAGAGGCCCGAAATGACAGGGGTGAGATGCCAGAATAAGTGCCCAGAGAGCAGAGAGGAAAAAGGGAGAGCTGAAGACTGACCGGGCCTGTACAGAGCAGCACTCCCACCCCTCGCCGCTGCTAGCGGGGGGTGCTGACTACCACCGGAAGCGGCGCTAAAATAACCCCCTGATCTGTGTGTGGCTCAGGGTCCCCATTTCACCCCTCCCTGCTCCTGTCCCTAGTCTCCCGGTGAGCGCTGACCATCAAAATGACCGCATAAGGGCATACCGTTTCTCCCGAAATCTTCCATTCTAGTCTTTAGCAGACAGGATTTAAGGCAATGGTTTTCAACCCTTAGTTCAGAGGAGGCCTGGGTGTCTCCCTAACACTTACTGATAGAACTACCAGAAAGTAGAACATGTGTGCTTTGAAAATTCTGACGCAGCCCAAAGACTGGAGATCGCAGACTTTGAGTCCATGCGTTTCTGCCCCAAATTCCACCTTACTCACTGTTGGCCATACTTAGAGATTATTCCCATATTACGTAGTAAATGGAGGGAGAAGAGAAGGTTGGAAATGAAGGAAATAAGATGTTTATTATGATTATTGTTAAATAGTTGAATTCATATATAATGAACCAAAAGCGATCCATACAATCATTCTAAAGAGAAAGAACTCTTCAGGCCCGTTAAGTCATGAATGTAATAATAAAATAGTTTTCAAACGTCTAAAAGAACCCTTTTCTTAAAAGGGAACCTTATTTATCCAGAAACCCAGTAGGCTTAATAGATAAGACAGAAGTTGCATGGCTTAGAAGTGAGGAAGTCAAGAGTGAAGTCTGTGCACCAGGCGTGCCACCTGCCGGCTCCCTTCCTCTCCATTTACACACACAAGCAGCTAAGCACCATGGATTCTATGGGTAATAGTTTTCACTTTCAGTTAATAAACTAGATTCTCACTGCTATTTGACTCTCCAATAGGGGAGGACAGCCTGTCATACCAATGCAAATATTCCATGTCATGGTCAGATTTTTCACTGGAAATAAACCCACACGCAGCTTTGTTTCTACATGAATCCTGTGAGCTTGGGATTACGTGAGCCCAACACTAGGAGGTGGAGCTCCTCTCACTGAGCTGGACCTGTGGGCCAGAAAAAATTCACGAAGGTAATGAAGGCTGGGGCGCCTGGATGGCTCAGTCAGTGGAGCGTCCGACTTTGGCTCAGGCCATGATCTCACGGTTCGTGAGTTCGAGCCCTGCATCGGGCTCTGTGCTGACAGCTCAGAGCCTGGAGCCTGCTTCGGATTCTGTGTCTCCCTCTCTCTCTCTGCCCCTCCCCTGCCCATGCTCATGCTCATGCTCTGTCTCTGTGAAAAATAAACAAACATTAAAAAAAACAAAAACAAAAAAACAACGAAGGTAATAAATGCCACCTTCTGTAGCCTCTTGCTACATATCCTGTGTGCCTTCCCCTGGCAACACATGCTGATATTGCCACTGGCTGACTGAGGCCGTTTACTCCACGGAGCAACGCCAGACTCCATCACTCGTCCCTCAAAATGGGTGCATCTTACCTGAAAGTTCAAGCATTGGAACTCCTTTCTGAAAGTCCCTTTTCCCCATGACCAGCTTTTCCACGGACCCCTCTTGCATTCCCATGTCTCTGTAACTTTCTGGTGCTGACAGCTCCATCACTTGGTGGCTTCAACATCCATACAGATGTACCATTTAATAGGAAAACTTCTTGAAAGAACCGTTTAAACGCAACGTCTCTACATCTCATAGTCCGTATTCTCTGGAGCCCACCTCAACCAGACATTTGTTTTCACGACTCTACTGAGACCAGTGTTGTCAAGGGCCCACCTGACCTTCATGTCAGCAAATCCGATGGTTAATCTCGGCCCTCACAGCATTTCCCTTTTGACGGTATTTCACAGAGTTTATGATTTTTTTGGGGGGGGTGCCTGGGAAGCTCAGTCGGTTGAGCATCTGGCTCCTGATTTCATGTGAGGTCATCGCCTCACGGTTCATTGGATCGAACCCCGCGTCAGGATCTGCGTTGATGGTGTGGAGCCTGCTTGGGATTCTCTCTCTCTCTGCCCCTCCCCTGCTCTCTCTCTCAAAATAAATATATGCATATTTTAGAAAATCACTTTGTTTTTGGCTTGGCCTCTGTGACACCAGGTTTCTGGTTTTCCTCCTACTTCACTGGCAGCCCTGTCTCCTTTGCTAGTTCCTTGTTTTTTGCTTGACTCCGAACGCTGGAGAGTCTCAGGGATTAGTCTTTTTGACCTCTTCTATTTATCTGTGCTCACTCTCATTACTCTCATCTAGTCTTACAGCTTTACATACTGTCAATAGACTAGGGACCATGAATTTATAGCTCCAGTTCCTCCTTAACCCCGAGTTCCAGATGCGGACCTACAATTGCCTGCTTGGCATTTCCAGCCGAGCGCCCAACATTATAACATGTCCAGGACAACACGCTGGGTCTCCCCCACCCAGCTGGCCCCTCCTCAAGCATCCCTCCCCCAGTGCTCAGGCACCGTCTCACATTTCTGTTTTTCTCCCTCACACCACACATCCTATCCATCAGCGTATCTTGTTGGCCTCACTTTTGAAGTATCACCCGCTCTGACCACTTTTCATCACCTCTCTTACTACCACCTGGATTACTAGTCTATTTGGTCTCTTCATTTCTATTCTTGCCCTTTATAGTATGTGTTTTACGCAGTAGCCCTAGTGAGTTCTTTAAAATATAAATCGTGCCCTACCATGAATTCCAATGGCTTCTCTTCATACTTCATCCTTACCTTGGCTCACAGACTCTTCTTGATCCACACCCTGCCAACCTCCTTAAATTCATTCTGTATTACTCTTCCCACCTCTCACTCTGCTTTTAGCAGCACTAGCCTGTTCTCAAGATACCCACGCTCACTCCCACCTTGGCGCCTTGGCACTGGCTGCTCTCTGCCTGGAATGCTCTCCTCCGCCACGTGTTCATGGCTTACTCCCTCACTTCATTCAGGTCTCTGCTCAAAAGTCACATCTTTTTTTTTTTTTTTAACGTTTATTTATTTGAGAGAGAGCGAGCGAGAGAGAGCACGCGCACACGTGTGGGGTAGGGGCAGAGACAGGGAGGGAGAGAAAGAATCCCAAGTAGGTTCTGTGTTGTCAGTGGAGAACCCAACACAGGGCTCAATCTCATGAACCGTGAGATCATGACCTGAACCAAAATCCATAGATGGACACTTAACTGACTGAGCCACCCAGGTGTCCCAAAAGTCACCTCTTTTAAGAAGCCTTTTCTGACCACCCTTCTTGATAATGCCTCCCTTGGCCCTCCTTGTCTATAACCTTCAATCTCCTACCTACTTCATTTTTCTTCACGGAAACTTGCCACTACCAGAAAGTTACTTATTTTGTTGCATAAGTGGTCACCTCCACTGGAGTAGAAGGTTCGTGAGGGTGGGGCAATAGCCTAAATTTTTTCTCAGCTGGATTTCAGGGCATAGAAGAATGTATGGCTCATAGGTGTGCAACACATTTTTGATGATCTCCCGACCAACTGACTATGCAGATTTAGTATATGAGTGACTACACGTATCTCTAGTCCCAAAGAAGAAACTGGCTAAGAATGTCTTCTTTATGGGCCTCTTTCCAAAGCATTCCTACTGGGTTTGAACTTACTATCCTTTGCCTGGTTTTACTTAACCACATCTTTTCCACATTTTCTTGGATTGTGAAAAGGTTCTGTCCACTCATATTCTGTCCACACTGACACCAGATGCCACGCTGATGTTAAAAGTAGTCTCTTAGTTGCAGGCAAAGGCACTACCGTGGGAATCTGCCACTGACCTACTTTGGGGACACCGGTAGGGGTGTCAGAAGGATGGTAGTAGTGAACAGAAAAACTGAGGCAACCCAAGGGAAATCAAGGAAAATGATATCAGCAGCAGGGCCCTGCCCTAAATTGATAGATTCCACAATCACAAAGTAATATATTATTTCATTCATATGATCAAATAGAACTAGAAAATTTGCCAGAAGCTCTTAAAACTGTCACATAAAAGTAATCATGTGCATATGTATTATGCAATATACATGTCAAAGAGCTTAATGGAAAGATAGTTAATAAAATTTCAATCCTACCTGTTATACATGAGGCGCTTGAAATCTTGAAACAAAGTGTCTTTATTTTTGTCAATAAATCCAACGACTGAATAGCTAATAGAGGGAAAAAAAACACAGAAAACATGCATTATTCACTAAGCAAGAGCCACATTTAAGCTTTTCTACAAATCTACAGGCCTTTCCAGTGTTAATGATGCAAACAATCATCTGTGGGGCTGGTATTGTCCATTTTGTTCTGTGTTTAAAAATTCCAAATTTACCTACTAAGTAGAGGGCATATTGTTTTTATTCCTCAAAAGGAGAGCAGACATCAATCATTATGATTAAGACTGCCATTTTCTACTGCTTGTTTACTGCTTACCTCAAGAAGGGGACTCTCAAAAAGACAGCTGTGTTTATCATCCAGCACTCCTAAGATCAAAGCAAAACAGCAACAGACAGGAACTACTAGTCTCTTCGTAGGGAGGTCAAGTGACTTGCCTAAGGTTGTCTCAGTGTATTCAGGGTGGGATAAAAGAATCCAAGGAGAACTGCAAAGGACGGTAAGATTTAGATAAGCAGAGGGGAAAGAGGAAGGGGGATCACACAGGGAAGCAGATCAAATGAAGGGGGAGGAGCAGGCACATGCATGGAGTGCTTGAGAGAAAACCAGGAGGGACAGTGTCAGGTGCTGAGTGCCCACATAAACTTGAGTTGGTGATGAAGGAGGGATCGGAGCTGCTCTGTTACAGGGGCAGGTGTGGACTCCAGGGGCAGCAAGGGTGGTGCTGGGGGTAGGAAAGTAATGGAGGACTCAGGGTGACGAGGACAGAGGCTCAGGTGTGAGGAAAATAGGAACTCCAGATGCACCTGCTCCCAATGGCTCTACCTTGTTGCCTGTCCTTAACGATCACATCAGTGTAGATAATTCTCAGATGTCTAACCCAGACCCCTCGCTGATGTTCTCACCTCACATATTTGATTCTCTAAGAAGATTCCTTCAGGCTGCACAGCCCACAGGAGCTTCAAGGTCACCAGGTCCAAAACGACTTCCTTGCCTCCTGCATCCTAGATCTGTTTCCTAAGACCTTCAAGTCACTTTGGACTGAAACCCTGAAGCCACCTGACTCTTTACCTATTGTCTAACCTGTAACATTCAAACTTCATAGTCCTTATTTTGGCCTTTAAGTTCTCATTATGATTTGATCTCAATCTACTTTTCCAGACATTTCTACTTCTCTATGCTACAAAAAGGATACAGTCCACTTAAATGGACCTAGTTACTATTTCCTGAATATTTCTAGCACCCTTCCCACTTCTCCCTTTAAAAATAATTCCTAGAATCTATGGACTAGCTACCATCAGCCTTCCTGGGTTTATCACACAGAAATACTACATCATGTGCTTATTCTAAATTCTGACAATACTGCTATTAGTCATGTGGTGATTATTTTAGACCAACTCTTATTGTCCTGATGTATGCATGTAAATGTGTGGATATATATGTACGTGCATGTTTATGGGTATAAGTAAACACACACACACAACCATATATGTACATGTGCATCTTACATGGGAAGCTCTTGGTGAGCCGAGACCACACCCTAAAATACACTGCGCGCAAAGGAGATATCCACTAGGAATCTAGAAAGGGACTGAAGGGCTGAAAGAGAGAAGGGGAAGTCTGAGGCACTGGATATCCCTCAAAAGGGTCAGCTAGCATCCAGGACTAGGAGTCTGGAAACCTAGCTACAGTCTCAGCTATTCCAGAAACTTGCAGTGTGACCTTGGGTAAAAATTTACATAAATAAAGACTTTACATAAGTCAAGACTTTACATAAGTCTTTTAATCTGTAAAACAAAGGGGACGGGCTGGCTGGTCTCTATGGCCTCTGACCAGCTCTGCTTTTATGCTTCTGAACTGTATGAAAGTGTCCTGTAACTGAGGCCTGCATTTTCAGCGGGAGATGTCTGCACCGCGCTGGATCCTCCCTCTTAGTATTCTGGAACCTGGGAACAGGACCAGAAAAAGTGGAATATGGTGCTATTCCAGCACTAATGGCTAGTTTGACAGATGGGGTGATAATCTTGAGCCATATTATTTTATGATTCAGTTTTAATTTAAATCAGGAACAGCTATTAAAATCCCTTCAAATGTCTTTTTGGCATTTGTAGGGATGATCATTTGCCTTTCTGTTGTTGTGTAATCTCTTCCTATAACGGGTTTGATGAATAGAACTCCTAACATATAAAAGAAGGACAAAGGAAAAGAGGAAACTTTAAACAATAATAAGATAAGAGGCAGTGTTCAGTGGACAAAGCATCCTAAGTGTAGTAGGCTGAAGAACTGCAACCCCCCCCCCCCCTCCAAAGACATCTTTGTCAAATTCCCTGGATTCTGTGAATGTGACCTCACACAACAAAAGGTGTGATGATGCTAAGGATCTTGAGAGGAGAAGTGTATCCCGTATTACCCAGGTGGGCCCTAAATGCCATCACAATTGTAGTTTTAAGATAGAGGCCGAGGGAGATTTAACACAGACACACTGAAGAGAAGGCAGCATTGTGACCACAGAGGCAGAGATTGGAGACATGTAGCCACAAGCTACTAGAAGCTGGCAGAGGCGAGGAACAATCCTCCCCCAGAACCCCTGGCATGTGGCCCTGTGGACACCTGGAGTTCGACTTCTGGCCTTCGGAATAAGAACGGATTTCTCTCTTGTTAAGCCACTTGTTTGTTATAGTAGCCCCAGGGAACGCTAAGGTGGTTATATTTTTAGTCATATTTTCTTATCAATGTCTACTTTTCTTACATTGTGACCAGAAAAATTGGCTTATGAGAATTTTACTTTTTCAATTAACATTTGAAAAGTAATATGGCAAAACTAATTTTCCTGTAGTTACCCAACTGCTTGTAGTTCTTCACACACAGTGGTGGCTCTGGGCTCTGGAATGCCCTCCCTCCTCCCTTCCTCTTTCCCTTAGCCTCTCACTTTTAGGACTCAGCTTGGATAGCACTTCCTCCCCCCAAACCCCTCTATACTCCTTGCCCTGGGCTAATGACTTCTCTTCAATGTTTCCATAATGCCTTGCACATCTCTAGTTTGACCCTTCTCATTCTTCGTTAGAGTGACTTATGTATCTGCTACACCCACCACTGAACTGTTAGCTTCTCCAGAAAAAGACCCATCTTACCCATCTTTCTATATGTTCTTAACATTCTTCCACAATTTATTTATCCATCAGCTAATGTGAGTGGCATCTATGCCACGGTGGCCACACTATGTGCATGGCTGCCATAGTGTGGGTTCAAGAAATGGTTGAAAAACAAGGAATGAATGAAGCTATGCCCTTTTTTTTAAGTGAGGAGATGAAAATATACTGGCTGATGAAATGGTGGAAAAATGAAAATAAATAGGAAAACAGTTTTTATTTTCTCTGGTTATATTTTCTAAAATGAAGTTGCATGCCAGTCATCGCATTAGGTACCAAAGTAAGATACTCACACAACATCACCCGCGTAATGTCGAATTCGAAAGTCTCGATCAAACTCCAGGATTTTGTCTGAGGCGCAGAGCTAAGAAAATCAATAAGGAGATTATTTTGAAAACGGCTATTTTCACTTTCCTAAAAATATACTCCAATTTCATATAAGATGATGATAGTGTCACAAATCATGATACCATTATGAATGAGATAATGCCCCACCACGTGAGGCTTCTATGGCAAAATCTTCGAGCTTACACCGGAAATCCACACAGCTGGACTTCATTTCCCAGCCACCCTTGCAGCTGGATATGGCCAAGTGACCAGGTGCTGGACAATGGACGGTGAGTGGAAAGGAAGTGTGGTTATGTCAGGCCAAATCTGGTAAGAAGTGGGTGATCCTTTCTGCACTTCCTTTTCTCCTCCCATTAGCTGGATGCAGAGAAGGATAGTGGCAAGGGGAGGGAAGAGCTGGAAAATGGAAGAAGTCCAAATCCCTGGGAGAGAAGTGCTAAAATCTTGGCTGCTGCCTGGGTGCGGCCCAGCCTATCCGGAGTCTCTTTCTCTTCCACACTCCACTCAAGGAGCACCACACTGAAGGCTTGCTGTCTGCTAAGTGCACATGTCTCAGTCAGTCCTCACAACTGATAAAGTAAGGTAAGTATTATGAGCTCTCTTTTATGTACTAAGGCCCAAGTCACATGGCTTGTAAGTGGTAGCTCTGATGATTCTTGGGACCAGATGTAATGTCTGTGCTCTCCACGTACACAACGGCCTGGCTAACCTGACTTTTGCTAAGCTGGGACTCAAGTTCAGGTCCATCATTTCAAAGAAGATCAGCCTCCTGCAGCTCTTTCTCATGGAAGAGGAATACGTTCCGGACAGGCAGTTTTTATATAGCCTGGTGGTCTCCATTGCTTTCTGTAATTTTCCTTGTTATAGTAACACCCAGGCTTCTTTGTCTGCCCTGTGAAGGATCACTTGACATCCTACAGGTTCTAAAGCAGACATCCAAGAATCCATAAAGCACTGAGTGCACTTACGTACAAAAACTCAAGTTTCAGTATGGTGGCTTCTATATTGATAACTGGACTAGTAAAGGAATAATTAGTTTATTAGTTAGACAAGTGAATAATTCCAGGAAATGAGAGTCAGATTTCCGAGGTTCAAATCTTGGTTCTGTTTTTAACTTAACTTTTTAAACTTAATACTTTATAAATTTTTAATTTCATTTCAACTTTAATAATTACTTCTATCAGAGAGTTGTCCTAAAGGTGAAATGAGATATGGAGACCTACATAACATACATAACATACAGAGGGATCTCCAAAAAATTGAATTCCTCTTTCCTTCTGTCTCTCATTAACCATTTTACAAAACCCTTTTATTTATAAAACTCCTCATGGAAAAGGACCCAGGAGATGCCTACGCTGAGTATTCTTACATTTGGATACTGCAAAGTCTCAACCGATCTGAACACAGAAGATTTTAGATTTTTCTTTACTTTCTGAAAAGAAGTTATGTTATCATTTAACTTTGTGCGCTCACAATACTTTAAATAGTAATTTCATGGTTTATTGGATCATTTATCTGTCTCTCCATGATAACTTTAACATCTAAAAAACAATTCAGCCCCATAAATAAATACAAGGCAGAAACTTATTTAACACGCCCATAACTCAAGATAACATGTAACCAATAGCAAATGATAATACCTGGCTTAGCATACAGCAGTATAGCATTATTTAAAGGAAAGGCTCATAGTGATGAAAATATCCTGACTGCTTGGTTATTTCATTTCTTTCCCTCATTAGGGCAATAATCCCAGAAATTAACTGGGACACTTTAAAGGTCCCAATATCTCAAGACATGTCTGGGGGATGACAAATCCTGGAGGAAGGAGCTACCTGGTTTGAGAGTCAGAGAAACCTGGGTTTCCACATTTAAAGGAAAAAAAAGGGGTGCCTGGGTGACTCAGTAGGTCAAGCCTCAGACTCTTGGTTTCAGCTCAGGTCATAATCTCACAGTACCTGAGTTCAAGCCCCACGTCAGGCTCTGTGCTGACAGCTGTGGAGTCTGCTTGAGATTCTCTCTCTCCCTCTCTCTGCTCCTCCCCCCCCATCTCTCTCTTTCTCTCAAAAAAAAAAAATAATAAATAAACATTAAAAAAAATAAAGGAGGAAAAAGAAAGAAAATTCCCATTTCTGCAGATAAATCGCCATTTCACAATTTCTTATTAAATTGGTGGCAACTGCTTAAAAGTACTATGTATAGTTGCTACTTTAAGAATGAGATTATGTTTCAAAATATTTGGTGGACAAATTTAATTCAGGTGTATAAATGGCCAAGGTGAATCAAAATGAGGTCACTTCTCATATGAGACTCATAGTTAATTTATTTAAATGAAGTGGAGCCTTGCATGTTTTAGTTTTAAACTGAATATTCCATAAGGTCTATTTGGTATAATCGTGACCAATTGAATTCAATTTTACAAACACTGATTAGGTACCATCTGGTAGGCAGGATGTAGGTGAGTCTCCAAAACCTGGGCTGGGATTATAAAGGACGTGGGTAACCCAGCTCTCCAAGACAGGACATCTGCCCACGTAATAATACCATCTTTTAATGGATCACTCTAAATAGTGTAGGTTGCTTCTAACTTGGCTCACTGCTCGGTCCCCAGCATCCAGGATTACGCCTGGATACAGCAAGCCCTTGTATCAAATGTGGGAAATGTTCTGACCAGAACCCTCATGTCAAAGGTCAGACCATAGTATCTGACAGCCGACCGACTTGTAGGAGGGATCCAAGTCAGTCCTCAGTAACAGACCAAGGAGAATCTTTTAGAAATAAACTGGCCTAACATAAATATCAGTCAGTAATCTATTTCTTGATGATTTGTGCTTTTATCCAGTTAATTGTGGATTCTTACTCTTCTGATTACACAGTTTCAAAGGGGACAAAGTCAGAAAATAGATTTGTGCAAAAAAAGAAAAATGGCAGTGTGTCAAAGATTTACATGGAAATATAGAGGAGCAGAAATGTTTGCTCCTTTCTTTATGGAAGTGATGGTGCACGGAGCCTGTTTCTACTTTAGTCTATGGCTGCTAGACACGCCTGTATTGGCAGAGTGTCGGCGGACCACCAGGATGACGGTCTGCCCCTCCCAGGACAAACATAGTATCTGCGAGGCACGGCACAAAGGTCTGATAACCACGACCGCCACCACCCATTACAGAAATGTCATCTGTTTAATGACATTTTTAGAATGTGAAAAATAGGGAGTTTAAAAGGATACCCATTCGTTTAAGGGAACGAATTCCTTGTAACAATGAGAATTACAGCTAGAATTCCCCTCATTTCAAGAAAGTCACATAGCCTGAAGAACTATGGCAGAGGACACATACTACGTTTTATAACTGATGACAGTAAAAAGTCAAGGACAAAAGCTGTTTTTGGTGCCAGAATTATCCGACGCAGGAACAAAATTCTAGCACATGAACAAGGCCTCTGTACCTATTGGTTATAAATGACATCATGCTTTCTAAAATCATGTTCATTTTTCCTATTTCTAGCAAATTGAATAGTCTGGAGCTCCCTCTCCTGGATATTATGATTTTTATCAGTCTTGCCATCCCATAAGCCAGGCAGGCAGGATTTACTTACAGTAGTAAGTTGCTTCATGATTGCTTATGCTCTTTCTTGCTTAGTTGAGTGGACCTCTTTTAACCCAACATTTAAAACCATTTAATTGTGTCCAGCAATGGGGAAAATCCTACACATCAAAAGTAGAGAAAGTTCTCATGAAGCACCCTACCTTTCGGCTGGAAAAATGACCATGTTTGCCCAATTTGCTGTTAAGTGCTTCGAGGAACATTTCATCGGTGACCTTGCCAACATTCATGCAGGCGTCATCTAGGATAGCAATGATCCCCTTGTGCTGCTGCTCCACAAGGTCCACGATGATCTGATTGTTGAAGTAATCAATCTGCAGGACACAGCACGGAAGTAATCAATCTGCAGGACACAGCACAGAAGCAGGTCCAGAGGGAACAGAGAGCGGGCCAGGCAAAACACCGATGCCTCCACTGGTTTCAGGAGTTTAGGTCAAGCTTCCTTGGTGTTACGTATGTGAGTAGCATTAACGAGGTCTGATGCTAAAATGAGCACGTGTTCTACCACAGGTTTAGTTTTTAACTTCTTTGTTGACTCCGTCATGAACACTTTGTGTCACCTGAGTATAGCTCAAGGCAAAAAGGATAAAGTTGGTGATATTTCTGTCATCACTAACTTCTGTTTGAATCCTATACCTAACCCTACTCCTTCATACTCTCAATCTCCCAATCTGTGTGCCATTAACCACAAGAGCCACACTCCACTAAGGACTGACAAGTAACCTTAAAGTGTTATTCAATATGTTACTTCATGAGGTTTAGGTATCATACCACAACTTGAATTTTTAGTTGTATGGCCCCAGATGACTAAAGCTCAAAAGAGCATCTTCTCCAGCTTCCCCAAAGTTAAAAAGCATTCATGGGTCTAACAGAGTTTTGATATTTCTCTGGGAAAAATACAAAAAAAAAAATCTAATTCTGAGATGAAAGTTTCCACAAAAGAGAAGAATAAAGTTTTCAGGGGCACCTGGGCAGCTCAGTCGGTTAAATGTCTGACTCTTGGTTTCAGCGCAGGTCATGATCTCACGGTTCGTGAGACAGAGCCCCATGTCCGGCTCTGCACTGACAGTGTGGAGTCTGCTTGGAATTCTCTCTCCCTTGCTCTCTGCCCTCCCCACCTCAAAAATAAATAAATAAACATTAAAAAAAGAAGAAGTTCCAAATAACATCTGCCTTTCAGCAACTTCAATATACACAGAGTTTACACAAAATTCCTCTGCTACATCTGTTTATTTGGATGGTCTACAGCACAAATCTCACCACACTCACGCCCGACTAACTCAGGCTAGCTGTACATCACTTGAAGGTGGGAAGTCTGCTATCACACTTTTAGTCCTGTGTGTTCCTGTGTCCCCCTCATTCAGGAGGTACCTAAACTCGAGTGTCTTCTCCATCACCTACCATAAGACCTATACGTTCACAATGGACTATTACAGTCTCTCTCATATGGACTCCTGCTCCAGGTGCTCATGCCGGTTATCTGTCTGTGGGTTTCAGCTCTCCCTCTACTCTTCCAAGTTCTCTTCTGTATCCATGGACTGAACGCCTGCAGACTGGGTGGCTTCTACTTCCTTTTTTATACTTTTGCTAGTTTGCTAAATCAGTGAGTCTCAAGAGGATGACCTTTTCCCCCCAGGGGCATGTGGCACTGTTGGGGGACATTTTTGGTGGTCATGACCACATGTGCCATGGGAAGAGGCCACTAGGCGTCACGACGCACAAGACAGCCCCATAACAAAGACTCATCTGGTCCAAACGTCAATGATGCAGAGGTGGGGAAACCTTGGCCTAAACATTTACTTTTACTGTGGACATGTATTACATTTCCTAATTAGGGAGAAAAAGTTATTTCCATCTTTCAAAAAAATATCCTTATTATTCTCAAAAAGCAGTAACTCTATACTAATTATTAGCTGAAGTCTTAGACTTTGGGAGTATGGAATTAAAGACTAAGTCTTCTGTCCCAGGGACAAAATAATTAAGTCCTCTAAAGTTCCAATTGTAAAACTAAAGCGATTAGTCTTTGCTGAGAAGTTCAGAACCTTTTAGTTTGTAACTTTAATGTTACTTCAGTGCTTAAAGTCGTGGCTTCCAAACCAGGTTCTTCCAGCAACCCTGATTACCAGCAGGCTTCTTGGGGGTTCCAGGCGGCAAGAAGAGGTATGACGAGTAGCTCAGGGGCACAGAGGCTCCCATTGCCACCCCGAATGGCTTTGTGCCTAACAGTCAAGTTGTCAACAGCCAAAAATGACATAAACTACAGCACCAAAAGCCTGTAAAAGTGAGTCAAGCATTAGGGACCTTCTGATGGGAATCTACATATACCACCTCTGAAACAGACTGGCAGAAAAACACTGATTCTGAGACCACACAAGACTCCAGATCTAACAACCAAGGACATACGCAGATCAGGGACATATATCAGATGACACCGAGGGAATGCAACGAGCAGGATCCAGACTGTGGGCAGGTCCACAGAACAAACGACTCGTTCTCTTCGTTGGAAGATTGCAGGGAAACAAGAGAGGGAGCAGGAAATCTGTACGTATGCGAGAGTCCTACCAACTGACCACAGTGTAAGAACCTTACCTGGATCCAGATTCAAACTGTAAAAACAAACCTGTAAAACAACTGAGGAAATGTGAACACTGCGTGGATATTTGAGGATAATAAGGAATGACCATTACTTTTTTTTTTACTTTGATAATGGTATCATGGTTGTGGTATTTGTAAAATGCCATACAATGTAAAAGGCTTTATCTTTCAAAGAAGCACACTGGAATATTTACAGATGAAATAATATGATGTCTGAGATCTGCTTCAAAATAATCTGGGGGTGTGTGGGTGGGTACAGATCGACCCAAGACTGGCAACCCACTATAACTGTTATGGTGGGTGACGGTTCCATGGAGTTTATTATATTACGATCTCTGCTCTTATGTGTATTTGAAATCTTCCATAGTAAAAAAACATTAAACAAAATCAATCACTATGTTCAGAAATTGAGTTTTTAAAGGAAATAATTACCCAGAATAGAGATTTTAATTTGGGGAGACCTGGCATGTAGTTAGCACAGTAACAATTACCTTGGATCTAGCTTTTTTCCCCCTCTAGGACATTTATTTCCTGGTTTATTTTGCTAAGGATTTTTGCATTTTTGGGGCTTCTGCTCCTTTTTTCAGATGTTTGGAATAGCCTACTAGAACTGCTGACTTTTCTCCTTATCAGCTATGCCTGTGGAATTGGATACCCCAATTATTAAAGGGTATTTTTGGCCAGTATCTCTGAATCACATCTGAATCATAAGTTTCATGATTAAATTTGCTATAAAAATCTAAGCTTCAGTTATACTGTGTATCAAATTGTACACCAGATCCGTTCAAAGAAAGCTGCATCTAAACTTAATTGAATTCCATCTCCAATGTGCTACGAGAGTTCACGGTGTAAATCAAAATTGTAGGTGATCCTATTATAAAGTAATAATACACCTTTTGGTTCATTTGTAAACTGGTAAAATTACACTAACATACTTGAACAAAATTTTCTTATGGTATTCTGATGTTTAACACATGATGGAAGGTGAATATGAAATTTGAGGCAGGACAGCTATTAATTATACCACTGTCTCCCTTTCTGAATGGGAGGAGACAGAAAGTAGGAAGGTGGGAGGAAATATAAAAGTAATTTACATACAACACTTCAAATAGCTTTTTACTATTACATGGATACTTAAAAAACACTGTTCTATTTGGCAAGAGGACAAACACAGTTTTATAAACATAGAGACGTGTGGAAACTCAGAAGTTTTTGCATTTTTTTTCAAGTCTGTTCTCAAGACTGTTTAAAAATACAAATTTAAAGGAAAAGTTTAGTAGGTTTCATCCTGTCTTAAGCAGGGGGTCTAATGGTAAGCAACAAGAGAGCCAAGTAAGTCATGCTCTTTGGCTGTGACGTCTGGGGCCTGTGTCCTGGGGCAATCCCGCTCGCTGGTACTACCTCACTGCAACTGTTTGACTGTAACAACTGTCGATGTTCACAAAGGGCCATGGGGTGATAACAAGGTGTGACACGAAGGCAAGCCAATGGAAATAAATGTGAATGCAGGTGTTTCCATGCATGGATTTCAGAGAATATAAACCATATTAACTGGAGATAACAATGCCATTTAGATTACAGAGTAGAAATAAGAGGAGACAGAGGAAGGAAAGAAGACAAACTAAATTTGGAAGCAAAGTCCAGCCAATTTAAGGCAAAAGTCACTGCTCCGAGTAACTTCTAAATGACACTAAACTCTCCTAGACAGATACAAACCAGAAAACCCATGTGGCATCAGCTAGAAAGTGCAAAGGTGGTAACTCAGCATTTCTGGGCACCAACAAGGCAGGCCAGCAGCTTAGAGAAGTTGCACCTATCAACCCTGAACGTGACTTGTAATCACATATCCCCAAAAGGGAAGCTAATGTTTACGTGTTGCACATACTCGAGAAGATTAAAACAAAACTCCTAAAATGGTAAGATCTGACATTGTCGCTGACACATGAAGCACATGAAGGTGCTTTCCGGAGAAGCCCACTCACATGCTTCCAGGGGATCCCCTCCCGCTGGTACTCCTCCTGCTCTTGCTTCAGAACCAGCTGGATAAAGAGCTGCTGCAGCTTCTCGTTGCAGTAATTGATGCAAAACTGCTCAAAGCTGTAGGAAGAGGAATCCATGAGGTTCAAAGAATTAGAAAATAAACAACAGAGTTTTAAGTACCTTGTCCAGTTTACCTGTTGTTGTCAAAGATTTCAAAGCCATAGATGTCCAAGACACCGATGACAGTGTTCTTCCCATGGACTGTGGTGTCATAGTTCTTAACCTCAATAATGTCATTGATGCGAGTAACAATCCAACAGAAAAGGCGTTCGTATATTGCCTGTGAGGAAAACGACATCATTAATTCTCAGTCCCCACATGGGACTGAGTCTTCTGTTTAGATTTGCGGTAAGTTTTACATTACCATCCACCTTCTCCTTACCATTCAATGTAGCTGTTGTTACTCTAAGCAGAAAAATTAGAAATATACATCACCTGTTTAAAAACTACATGATGGGGACACCTGGGTGGCGCAGTCGGTTGAGAGTCCGACTTCAGCTCAGGTCATGATCTCATGGTTTGTGAGTTCGAGCCCCGCATTGGGCTCTGTGCTGACAGATCAGGGCCTGGAGCTGCTTCAGATCCTGTGTCTCCCTCTCTCTCTGCTCCCCCCTGCTCACATTCTGTCTCCCTCTCAAAAATAAATAAAGATTAAAAAAAATTAAAAAAAAAAAACAAAAAACTACATGATGAAGGGGCACTGACCTGGCTCAGTTGGGTAAGTGTCCGACATTGGCTCAGGTCATGCTATTTTGGTTCATGGGTTGGAACCCCGCATCGGGCTCTGTGCTGACAGCTCAGACAGAGCCTGGAGCCGGCTTTGGATTCTGTGTCTCCCTCTCCCTCTGCTCTTTCCCTGCTCGCACTCTGTCTTTCCATCTCTCTCAAAAATAAATAAAACATTAAAACAAATTTTTTCCAAATAAGAAAAACGACATGACGTATGCAACACTCAAGTAAATGGTTTGGGTTTTTTAAAGATTATTATCAGTCATTATGGCGTCCCAAAACCATTCCCAGGTGCATCTCTGTGCCCGGCTATATCAGTCATTGGCTGCCTCCCTTACAGAATTTGTTTCATTGCTTTATTGTGAGTTTCATCAAGTATTAAAAAGTGGGGAACCAGGGTGCCTGGGCAGCTTAGCTGGTTGAGCGTCCAACTCTTGACTTTGGCTCAGATCATGATCCCAGGGTCGTGGGATCGAGCCCTGTGTTGGAATCCACACTGAGAATGGAGTCTGCTTAAGAATCTCTCTCTCCCTCTACCTTTCTCCCCTGCTCGTGTGTGCTCGCTCTCTAAAATTAAAAAAAACAAACAAACAAAAACACGGGGAACCAATGAGTTAATATCTATGTCCCAGTAGAGCCCTGTGGATTCTAAAAATATAAACACTCATTTATAATGCTACGTAAAGATCTGGACCAAAGACCATAGTTTGAAGTCCTTAAGAATGAAACACATATCCAATACCCAAGGACACTCACACAAAGACACCCGTGGACAGACGCACCACACACTCACACACACACACGTGCTGATACAAACACGCTCTGCGGTGCCACATCTTTAGCACACTCATCGTCAACAGCTCCCTCCAGCTACACTGTCTCCACCTGCACTCATCTACACAAACTGCCTCCAGTTTTCACCTCCCCTTTGCTCTTTGATCCACTCTAGGCTCTGCTTACCTCCCACCGCTCCCCTGAAATGGTTCATCAAGGACCCCAAGCACCTCAGTGTAGGCACTTTCTTGTGCTTCTATATGGACATCTTAGACGCTCAGTCTCACTCCACCTGGTTTCCCACCCTTTTCTGGAAACACTCTCCTCTCTGGGATTCGTGATATGTCACTACCTTAATTTTACTCTCATTTCACTGGCTGCTCCTTCTTGGTGACCTCTGATAGGGTCTCCCTTAACTGGCCTCAGTCCTCTTCACTCTCTTAACACCTCCTGAGTCATCTCCTTAGATATTACACAGTAGGAACATAATAATAGCGATATGTAATAGTAATATTCCCCCAACGCAGATCTCTCCTCCAAGCGCCAGATTCCTGTGCTTGCCAGCATACCTGACAACATGCCTAGAGGTCTCGCGGCCGTCACAGACACACGTACCGCTAGGCTCCTGATCTTCCCATCTCCGACAACTGTTCATACTCTACTTCTAACCAAGAACAAATGACACCAGAAATTTAGGAATTTAGTCATTCATCCATTCAACAGATATTTGCTGAGTACTTACTATACGCAGGTTGTTGGAGACACAGTACTAAACAAACATAAACACAGTCTCAATCTCCAAGGAGCATAGGGAGTAGAATGAAGGAAAGAATTTCTCTCTCTCTCTCTCTCTCTCTCTCTCTCTCTCTCTCTCTCAAGGTGAGTTGCGTGGGATCTGAGGATAATTTAACCTGTTCAGAGTTCGGAGGCCAGGGAAAGCTTCTCTGAGAAAGTGGGCTGAGACCAGAAGGATGAGTAAGAGTTGGCCGGGAAATAGGGGGAGAGAAAAGCAATCCAAGCAGAGGCAACAGCATGTGCCGAGGCCCTACAGCTGGAAGGCAAAAGGGATAACGACAAGCTGCAATTCCTGAGCACTGGAATGAAGAGAGGAGGCTGGAGTGTGGTGTGGAAGGAAGCAGGAGACGTAGGCTGAAGCCAGACTACATTAGGAATAACCCTTGATTTTATCATTCCCCAGACAAACAGGGGCTGTGGATTTCACATCCCAAATACAGTCTGTCTCAAATCATCCTCTTTTCCCCATTTCTACACTACCTGCCATGGTCTCTCTCCTGGATGCTGAACTATCTCCGTAACGGTCTCCTCACTGCCACCCCCAGCCCCCATAAGATTCACCATGCTCAAGCCAGAGCCACCGTTTTAAACACGCAGATTTGCTGTCACTGCCTCTGCTTAGAATCTCCCACTCTCCACTGCACTCGGATAAATCCAAATTCCTCTTGAGACTAAAAACCAAGCCTGAGACTTCTACAGGTAAAAACAGAATATGCGGCAACCTAACCAACCAGCAAAAAGACCAAGAAAACAAGGAAATGTAAACTTGGGGACACAAAACATGTGCCATGCAGATAACAGATAAAGAGTTGAAGTTACAAGCTCTTACAAACTGGCAATAAAATGAGAGCGGCCTTGAAGAAAAACGTACAAAGGACATTACCAGGAAATTCTCAGAATGGATTTAAATACCTTACAAAAAAATATGGCAAGACGCTCAGATACACTAGCAATGAAAATTAAAGTAATAATCAAGTATTACTGTCCACCCATAAACTCAGTAAATTTAAAGTTTAAAATCAGTGTGTCCCGAGCTCTGGTGAGCTCCCTCCTGGGAGTTTGTCCAACGGAAATAAAAGTGCTGGTGTGGAGGGATACACACACACGGATCTGGCAGCATTATCTGTCGTGGCAGAAAAAGGAAACAAGGTGAATGACTTAGGAGGAGGATGGCTAATAAATCATGGTGCCATCACCACACAGACATTAAAGACAAGGGATGAGAACTCCATCGGGGAACCTGAGGTGGTCTTCATCAAACACTGGCAGAGCAAAGCAAAATGCAGGACGAGGAGAGGGCCCATCATTAGCTTCCCAGTCAGTGAGCTGCACTTTCCTCAGAATGTGTCCAGAGAATGACGCTCGCAGTCAGGGGGTTTTATGGAGACTGTGATGGCCCCAAACATCATGGTTTCTAAAAGCCTTAACCCACTTTCTAGGAACGTCTGGATACATCCTCACAGAAGTAGCGAGAGGGGTGGGTGGACAGGAGACCAAGAAGGTAACAAAGAAGCCACTGCTGCAGCCTTGGTAAAGGTCTGTCGACACCAGGCCCGTGAGAGTGTCAGTTAAAATCCCACCTTGGCAAAGGCGTCCCTTCCATAGCTAGCTTCTTGCTCCGTGTGCTGCTTGTCGATGATGTCGCGACCTGTGGCCACCGTCCGGTAGAGAAGGGCTTTCTCAACCATGTCCGTCTTGGTGGAGAGCAATTCTGCTATGATAGAGACAACCTTGCCATTGTCAATGAGAGGCGTGTCACCGTCCACCACGAATTTTAAATTTCCCTAAAGCAGGGTGAAGAAAAACAAGACGCACCATTTCCAGCCAGATTCTGAAACATTACGTCCGGGATCTATTTGCCAACTTAAGATAAAATTCAACGTGACCTTGTTTGTAGCACAGATTTCCTACACACATCACGTTTATATAAAAATCTAGTGCACTGCCCATCTCTCTTCTCCAGACACCCATCTATCTTTTCATCTGCAGTGTTTGTTTCTGATGGACAGAGGTTTTACATTTTTATGTGGTCACATCTATGAATCTCTTGCTTTACGGTTTCCCTTACTCTGTGTCATACTTAGACCATTCCCACTCCAAAGATTTTATGAATATTTAATATTTTCTTCTAATACACCGCTTTCCCCCTTACGTTTAAGCTTCTAACTCACTTAGCATTTATGTCGCTGTGTAGTGCAAAGAATCTAACGTTATTTTTTCAGAAGGTTAGTTAGTTGCTCCAATATTATTTATTGAACAAACGGTCAAACTTTTTCTCCTGATTTAAAATGTCACCTGTAGTATATATTAAATTCCCCCCCTTCCAACTTTGTGAGTCCGTCTATATTTTACTTATTCAATAAGCAATAAATACTTACTAACCACCTACCAACTGTCCAGCACATGAACCAATCTGTTGATTAATCTGACGATATATTTTGCAACAAGTTGTAAAGCACTGTCATTTTTACTATCATTTTAAATCTGGTAGAATTCGTCACGTTCCCCCCCCCCCCACTACTCTTCTTTAGTACATTTATTTGATCTTCTTACATGTTCGTTGTTCCAGGTAAATTCTAGAGTCGTTATGTCAACTTAAAAATAAAATTCCTGTTTGGCTTCTGAAGGATAATGTTGCACCTTATTTATAAACTGATTGAAAGAATGGGACGATTAATAATGTTAAAGTCTTCCTAGTTAGGGACATTTCTTTAAGAGAACAGTTATATTACCCTACAATACTTTTTATATAGGTCCCGCACATTTCACTAGAAGTTAAATCTTGCCACATTAAAGTAAAAGGTGACTTTTATTCCAGATTTGAACTCACGTTGTCCCTCATTTTTTCTAAGGTTCCATGTTCATTATGTTTTCAACATCTATAATTACACAAATGGTAACGAAAGACATCTGACAAGCACACCCCCGTGTCCTCTGAGTTTGCTGTGGTATCGGAGAAAATGACTGACCCATGAGCTGGCCAACCTGGTCTGCAGTGTCGGCCACCGTGACCTGGCTATGCCTTTGACCCAGTCATGCCACCCTGTTAGGGCTCACTTCCCAACATGAAAAGTGAGATGGTCAAAATTCCAGTGCTGATAATTGATGATTCTACGTCTCAAGTGCTTTTAGAAATGTATTCTGTTCAGAAGTGTTTAGCTTATACCACTGGTAGTCACGTGGTTACTGAATACGTGAATCCTCGGAATTAAACGCTTGAAAATCTGATGGACCAGTAAGACAACTGACTACAGCTAAGTTTTAAAACCTATAGTGCTCAGAAAATCCTTCATAATGTTATAAAATGATGGAGAGAACCACAGATACAGCAATTTCTTCAAAACGGAGAGAAATTTTCTTCATGTAAATTACTTTTGAAAGCTACAGGGGAAATGCAAAGTCTCCCGAAAGAGCCTCCTGTCTCCCCAGGGAAGCAACATATTCTGAAAGGCGTCCCTACTCACCAGGTGAAGAATAGCAGCCAAAATTTTATACACCGTTTGAATCTCCTCAGGTTTGAAGCCAATTACTTTCATGGCTTCAGCTACTACTTTGAATTCTGCAGCATCGTTGATGGAAGACTGGGAATGAAAACGGAGAACTTAAGTCACCGACATTTCAGACGAACGTGAACATCTACCAATTATGAGACTACGTTCAGGTTTAGCCAAGGTCTTGAGGCTGTTGTAGCAATTCACCAAGTACCTCAAGAAAATGAAAATTATTTCAGGGGCAGAAACATCACTCAGCACACACAATGTCCATCTGTGTGCGAGATGGCCACCATCAGGCAAAATAAGCATCACATACTTGTCTGGAACCTTCAGTGAGGGAGCAAGTCCTGAGCTGTCTCACAGAAGCTGACTGCCACTTGGTCACAAGTGAAGAAAACATGAGACGTGGAATCACAAATGGAAATACCAGCTGTGGGAGCCTCTGAGACACACATCTGGCTGTTGTTGCCGGTGGCTTTTTCCCCCTAGAATTAGCCTTCTTGTACAGGCTGGGAATAACACTCTCTCTCTTGAACAGTCAGGCTTTTTATTTCACAGGTGGAGAAAAGCAGGCCCCCCCAAAGCAAACTGGCCTGCCTCAATCGTTCAGCTGGCTATTGAATATTCTGGGATCACAACCACTTTTTCACAAGCATGCAGCGCATCAGATCTACCTGATTTGGGGGGTTGCTATAGACTGGATGTTTGTATCCCTCCAAAATTCCTATGCTGAAATCATGACCCCCTGCCCTCCCAAAGGTGATGGAATTAGGAAGTAGGACCTTTGGGAGGTAATTAGGTCACAAGGGTGGAGCCCTCAAGAAGTGGGATCGGTGCCATTACAAGAGGCCCCAGAGATTCCTCATCCCTTCTGCCCTGTGATGACACAGAGAAGGCTCCATCTATAAACCAGGAAGGAGGCCCTCACCAAATCCGCAGGTGCCTTTATCTTGGACTTCCCAGCCTCTAGAACAGTGAGAAATAAAGTTGTATAAAAGCTACCCAATTTTTGGCACTTTTGTTGTAGCGGCCCAATCAGAATAAGACAGGGGTTCAAAGACAAATCACCAGCCTCGAGGAGCTGCAGCCATCAGGCTGGAAATACAAACATATCTACAGAAATTCACAGTGAAGTGATGGTCAGCTGCCCATCTCCAAAGTCTTCCCAAAGCAGCAGCTCCAGAGGGCCTGAGCCCAACTGGTCCTCTCCTGGGTGAATTTCTCGTCTGGCCGGGACATCAAGGAACTGGCCTAATGCTCATCTCGTGAGGAGGGACACGGGAAGGGGTCTCTGAGTACATGTTCCTCTAGTACCCAGGATGCAGCCAGGCAAGTTCCTCCACCTCCTGGTTCTCTGACCTTGGGCAAGATACTCAACTTCACCTAGTCTCAATTTCCTCATGGGTGAAATGTGCATAATAACGCGTTTCTCACAGGGTTGCCGTGAGAACTGAATGAGAATTACGTGAGATGCCTCCTTAGTTGCTAGCACATAAAAAGCACTTGACAAGTATCAGATATTAGTATTACTAGAAGCTGCAACTGTGCTGGAATTGCATAGAAACTAGGGGGGAAAATGTCCTACTTGGGGAAGTGTGGGCTGCTAGAACCCTGATCTGTTCACCTCTCTCCAAGTGCATGTGTCCTTCAGGACTGGTGCTCCCCCAGCCTCCAGGGGTAAATCTTCACTGGTGTAAACTAATCACAGTGATCCTGTTCCTCTGACCAGGTGACTGCGCAGCCATGGGCCTGTGATGCTATTCTGGTCAGTAAGAAAGACATGAGGTTTCCCTAGCTAAAACGGGACATAAGCCAGGAACGTTTCCTCTGCCTGTGACTCCTGGAACTGCTGCTGCCACTTTGGGACCGCGAGGAAGATCAGCCTAAGCACACAAACCAAATCCAGTGAAGTGGGGGAGTTTTAAGGTGAAGAAACAAACAACATCTTGATCCCCACCAAAGCTGTGAAGGCATTAAATTAACCAACTCCAGAACTGTCACATCTCAGGGTTTCTTGTTATGTGAGATAATTAAGTTCCTGATTGTTTTTTGAGACTTTCAATTGAGTTTTATCTTCCCTTTAACCCAAAGTATCTTCAACATACATGATTCCTATATTTTAGGGTAGTTAAGTACAATTGTGACACAGAGTATAATACTTTATAATTACTAAAATCATGCTATTAACTTATATTTGTTAATGGGAAGATATTAATGATTATGATTTAATAAAAGCAAGCTTATTTAATCAGAGTTTATTGCATGATTCCATTCATAAATATATATACACAGGGGTGCCTGGGTGGCTGGGTCAGTGAAGCATGTGACTCTTGTTCTCCGGGTGATGATTTCAAGCCCGTGTTGGATGTAAGGATTACTTAAAAATAAAATCTTTAGAAAAAGAAGAGAAAAGAAAGGAAAAGAAAAGAATATACATAAACCATTATCAATAACTATCTCTGGATGGTAAGCTTTAGTTATTATTTAGTTTAGTTATTATTTATTTTTATTTTCTGCCAGTGCTTCGTTTTTTAGGTTTTGACTATGATCACACATTATGTCTTTGTTTCTGTTAGGATGAAAAAGGAAGGCAGAGAAAAGAGGACTGGGAAACTCTTGGAAAAGGGAACCCAAGCTACATTTAGCTTAGAGCAAAGGCTTTCTGTGGGGGTGCCACATGACCGGGTCCAAAGTAATTTGGTCAATAAGACAATTTGATTAAAGAGGAACATTTCTGGTCACTGGCTTTTTCCTTTTTTTAATGTTTATTTATTTCGAGAAAGAAAGAGCACAAGTGGGGGAAGGGCAGAGAGAGAATCCCAAGCAGGCTCTGAGCTGTCAGCGCAGAGCCCCATACAGGGCTCAAACTCAGGAACCACGAGACCATGACCTGAGCTGAAACCAAGAGTTGGACGTGTAATCGACTGAAACCCCAGGAGCCCCTCTGGTCACGGGCTTTTTAAGTGCCGGTTTCATAATCCCCTTCTGGTCTTTGAGGGCTGCTCACCTACTCTCAGAAAGCTCAAAGCTCGAATGTTGCCCTCTATTGTCTTGTTTTCAATTAACTTTCACCCAAACATCCTGCTCTGAGATGACTGTAAAAGCAAACAAAACAAAACAACTAGGCAACTTGAATGTCAAACAACGGAAAATTAATCGTGAAAGCCTAAATATCATTTCTTTCCATGTGTGGCAATAAAAATATGGCTAAATCAGCAATGCAGGTATAATTTGCTTCAGATGAATAATAATAAGAAAAAAAAAAACCCAAACACCTCCCACACCTTGGATCCTTTCCTTTCATAAATTCTTTTATTTTTCCTCTGACTACAAAAGCAATGTATTTTTTATTATGGAAGAAATTTAAGATATGAAAGAGTACAAGAACATGTACCTGTAACCTCATCCAACCTGAATCAGTAATTAAAACCTTGGTCTATTTCCCTCCATAGCTCACTTTATGTATTTATACACCTTTCCCCTAACAAAACAGGATAATATTGTAATTACCATTTTATAACCCACCATCAACAAACTACTATGTTATTAGGATTAGTTGTAAAGTGACCGGCAGGAAACTAATTAGAAATAAAAAAGGAGAAAAGCATCTGATATGTGAGTGCAAAGGACCCGCATGCAAATGAAGAGGAAAAAAGTGGAAAATTTTGGAGGCTGAATAGAAATGTTCCAGGGGTCACAAAACTATGTATACGTTAAAATCAATACTTGAAATAATAGTGAATGGAGATCTTTGATTCTCATTTTCAGCCAAAGTGCTTTTAACGTTCCTTCTGTCTTCCCAACTCGCCTGTGGCCAAATCATACGGTATCTTCTTTTGAGGTGGATTTCCTTGTCTTATCAATCTTTCCATAGTGTCAAAAGGAATAGGGTTAAAAGTTCAAAGAAAACACAAGATCACAAGACAGAAACTTCTTTCCCATCAGATGGTGATGAAATACAGAAATGGTTGTTGAGTGAAGTTGCTGACCAACAACGTAGTGAATCTCTGTCCGCGAGAATTTAAAAACCAGAAGAAGAGGGCGCCTGGATGGCGCAGTCGGTTAAGCGTCCGACTTCAGCCAGGTCACGATCTCGCGGTCCGTGAGTTCGAGCCCCGCGTCGGGCTCTGGGCTGATGGCTCAGAGCCTGGAGCCTGTTTCCGATTCTGTGTCTCCCTCTCTCTCTGCCCCTCCCCCTTTCATGCTCTGTCTCTCTCTGTCCCAAAAAATAAATAAACGTTGGAAAAAAAAAAATTTAAAAACCAGAAGAAGAAAAGAGTCACTCATTTGCTTAAAGGCATCAGGCTGGACTAGACTTTTACTTAATGTCCCCTCTGATTCTTTGATTCTACAACTCAGAGAAGAAGCCCTTACCTTTAACTGAGCTCCTACGCGGATATAGTTGTAAGATGACAGGGATTTCTGGAGATGTAGAGAGCGTAGTATCTGATCTGAACCTCCTTGGAGTAGCTGAAAAAAAAATTTAATTAGAAATAAATTGGTAAGATACATACACAACCAATTACAGCAAACATTCTGACAATGGTAATCTTGTTTTTACTATGGTCATTTGTCAAACAGGTGCCTGTGGGTTGTGATGGACACTTGCTAAACAGCCTCATTATCTAGACAGGATCGGGTTGTGTTTCAGAATTCAGAAAAAGTCAATATTGCCACAGAAGAGGCATCAGCAGACAGTCACATGCTGAACCACACTGGAAACACACAGCCTCTCCTCATCAATCTCTGTATCCAAGGCAGGAGCACCACCGGATAAATAACCATGGCTGCAGTGTTGAACAAAGACCAATTTTAACACTTTCATCCGGTGGGAAAAATACTGGGGAGAAGTTATGGGCTCTGGAAATAAAAAGAACTCTTCTACATTTGGTAGAAAAATAGTTGAATGAAAACATGGTGAATCGTCAACAAAAACACAAGCACAATATGGGTAGCTTTTCTATACAGAACATGCCTTTGGAAGTCAGTGTGTTTAAACTCTCTACACTAAACTGTATGCTTTGTTTTACTTAAAAGGTATAATTATCAGATTTTGAAAAGTGATCTTTTAAACTAAATACACCAGAATTTGTACATATGAACGAACACCCTTAAAGCAGTTCCTAGAAGAAACTGAACTCCGCTGAATTGTATTCAACTTCAACTGTCACTGCTCAATTACCTGCAGAGACAGTTTCCACAGGGAAATCAATCTTACTGATTTATAGTTTCTCTTTGTACAAATCCCAAACAGCACTGCTTCATTGGATCACCCGCTTTATTTATTAGCACTGGTTTATATTACTTTTGGCTTTAAAAACTGTAATAATGTATCATACTTGTTCTCTGAACATGAAGACCTGCTAACAGAAAGGCTATTTTAAAAGATCTTGCCTTAAACTCTAAAAGCATTCTCAAAAGACGTATTAGATTATTTTCCTAAGCAATCACAGCTTTGATGGGATAAAGAAGACAATCCTCCCTTGTGTTCATAATCGTTTTAAGTAATCATCTTGCTTTATAGCCTCCATGAGCAAAATAAAACTGAAGTTGTATTGCTATCCGTGGGGCTCCCAAATATGGGAACAACAGCTTCTATCAAAAATAAAACACAATTAATTTAACGTATTTGGAACTTACCACTTCAAAAGCCTTTATAGATATTAAACTATTCTCTACATTGCAAAGAAATGTGACGCTCAACCAAGGTAGTCAGTCATGTGACTAGTTCTTCATAACAGTCACGCTCATCACATCTCAGAAGCAGCATATGGGTTGGGGGGGTGGGGTGCACGTGTGCACATGTGTAATGTGTTGTGGGCCAACGGAGGCAATGGAGGCCCAGGACAGGGCAGAGCCCGGATATAGAATATTCATCCCTGGTACAACTGGGCAAATGATCGATTACCTGCACAACAGCAAATACTAACCTGATAGAAAGAATGAAAGCTTCTTTCTCCTGGCTGTTGCACAATCACTCGAGACTAAAAAACACCACATGAAATCGTTAATCTGAGAACGCACCTCAAGGTCAAAAAGCCACAATTCTCAGGAAATCGTATACCAACAGTGCATTTAAATGTCCTAACAGACCCCATGGATTACCCACCTAAAACTAGGCCTCCTCTGTGCAGTTTTTAATATTCTTTTTACTGCTTAAAACAGAGCTCCCTAAACTTTCTGAAAATGAAACTTTTTTTTTTTTTAACCCGGAGCCTAAAGATGGAATTTTTGGGGGAAGGAGGATTGGAAGTAGGAAAACAGGAAGGAATGTTTAGGGAGTAATATTCACAACACTGCCTTCCCCCAGGGTCTGCCAGGCATTTCAGAGCAATGCCTTATATCTTGTAGGAAAATCAGTTGAGCAAGATCAGTCTGTAAAGGCCCCTGCCTTAGATGGCTCCCAAAAGGCTGCTCTGAGAGGGCTCAAAATGTATGTTCATTCAAAGGGGTCCTTTTGATTGACTAGGTACATAAAGTGAAGCCCTAAAACATTTTGGAAAAAGAGTGATAATACCTGGGATTTCCAGTCCTTTTGTAACTGACACTGACAAAAACACTTATTTCCTTACCAGTCTGACTTCAATTTAACAAAAAAAACCAGATGATACTAGGGCACCTAGGTGGGTCAGTTGGCTGAATGTCTGACTTGTGATTTTGGCTCAGGTTGTGATCTCACACTCGTGGAACTGAGTCTCGGGTCGGGCTTCATGCTGAGTGTGGAGCCTGCTTGGGATTCTCTCTCTTCCTCTCTCTTTGTCCCCCCCCCCCATGCTGTATCTTTCAAAATAAATAAATAAACTTAAAAAATAGATTATACTGCATTACACTGCCATAAAGGATGCTACGAATAGAAACCAGAAGAAAATGAGATTCAAATTAATATAGATGGGAGTATCAAATCAATATGTTGTATACCTTAAACATACACAATGTGAAAGGTCAATTATATCTCAGTTATAAAAGATTGTTGTACGGGCATGATTCTGTGAGAAGAGTGTAATTTCAGAAACTGGACCCACTAGCTGTCCTGTGGTGCACTAAGGAAAACAACAAGATGACACATGGGAGATGGTGGTGTCACCAGAGTGGAACTGATTAGTCCTGGCTTGGTCTTTGGCCAGACCTCACCCGGAGGGTGGCACATACTCGAATGCCACTCCCGCCCCCACCATAAACGCCCCTAAATCCTTATCTACAAAGCTCGAGCCTTTCCCAACCTGATATCCTAAGAACTAATAAGAACACAAAAGGAGAATATCTTGTCATGAAAGCTGACTGAGAAGCACGAAGGGAGGCACAGTAGGATTAAAAGCTACTTTGAAGTCATTCTAGAAATTGTATAAGCACTATTAGGTTTAAACAAAATTCAGCACCCGAAAACATTACCCTCAGAAGTTAAACACATTTTACCTTCTCCAATAAGTAGTTATTGATATGTCCACCAATAGGATCCCCCTTGAAATCAAAGTTGATATCCATGTATTTTCCAAACCTGCTTGAGTTGTCGTTACGGTTGGTTTTGGCATTTCCAAAAGCTTCCAAGACGCAGTTGGACTTGAGCAACATATTCTTCACTCTTGAACACAGATAAATGAAAGTCCTTATAGAGAGTTTTCCAGGCCGAGCCTTTTAGAAAACTAGATTTTGTTAAAGCACATCCAAAGGTTCATACGAACATGCTGACAGCAGCGTTATTTGCGACAGTAAAACAAACCAGTCAACCCTAACTGCCCACCAACAGCGTTGGGTAAAAGTTACTGTTTTCCTACAACAGTGTGAACTGATGGAGACAGATGTCCACAGAACATATTAATGAATGAGAAATTAAGTTGCAAAATAATATGTGTGGCAGGGGCTGTGCGTGTGTATGCGTGAGTGTATGTGTATATGCACATACGTTAGTCGATGCTTAAAAGGCTGGAGGGAAGAGTACACTTCACTATAGTTTCCTAGGTTGACAGGGGAGGAGTTTGCAGAGTGGGATTTCAGGGACCTTCCACCTGGGACAAAAGACTGTAATTTTTAGTTTAAGTGAACATGTTTTATTTGTATAAAGAAAAATCTTTAAAAAAAGATATGTTCTCGGGGCGCCTGGGTGGCTCAGTCAGTTAAGCATCCGACTTCGGCTCAGGTCATGATCTCACGGTCTGTGAGTTCGAGCCCTGCATCCGGTTCTGTGCTGACAGCTCAGAGCCTGGAGCCTGTTTCGGATTCTGTGTCTCCCTCTCTCTCTGCCCCTCCCCTGCTCATGCTCTGTCTCTCTCTCTCTCTCAAAAATAAATAAAAACATGAAAAAAAAATTAAAAAAAAAAAGATATGTTCTCAAGAGAAAGAATGGGTGACACAGAAAATGATAAAATTTTTAAAAGTACTTGTTTGTAAAGCCTAAAACACTGAAATTTATTGCATTTAGTTATACATTATAAAGACGGTCTTTATTAGTTTAGAAATCGCTCATTTTGTTTGAATGAAATCTCTCCATTGTATCAGTTACTTAATTCATTCTTTATTCAATGAATGCTAACTTTCTAGGAAGCAGTGTCTCCCAGTGGATACTTTTTAACTTCAGGCTAGACCTTAAGTCTTTGTTTTTGTCTCACTGACAGAATTCCTCTTTTACCGGCACACAAGCATGCCTGCTATAGAAATAACTGTGGCCGCTGAAATAACCGAATGCAGCCAACCCACTACCACCGTGAGTGACCCCACAACCTCCTCTCTCTCTCTCTCTACACACACACACACACACACACACACACACACCACAACACACAGAAGTATACGTTTAAAATGTGGGGAGGGGCGATTCCACGCTTATGGTAAACAAAGGCAACTATCTTTGTGTTTGTTAGAGACAGAGAGGGCGACAGAGGATCCAAAGCAGGCTCTGCTGACTGTACAGAGCCCAATGTGGGGTTTGAACTCACAAACGTTGAGATCATGACCAACTGAGCCACCCAGGAGCCCCAAGGCGATTATCTTTAAAACTCTGGTGAGATATGCTCATGAAAGACTAGTAAATCTACAAATGCCTTACTCTACTATACCAACTGAGTTTAAAAACAAAATGAAGTTAGTTCCCAGCCAGTCATTCTCCTGAGCTGCCATGGAAATTAAGATAACTTACATCCTCATCCTTGTTAAGAGGAGATTGCCAAGTCCGAATGATAAGTGGTATGTGTCACAATTAAGAAAAATGTCTCCTTGGGGCGCCTGGGTGGCTCAGTGGGTTAAATGTCCAACTTCAGCTCAGGCCACGATCTCACGGTTCGTGAGTTCGAACCCATGGTTCGTGGGTTCATGGACTCTATGCTGACAGCATGGAGCCTGACCGGAATTCTCTCTCTCCCTCTCTCTCTGGCCTTTCCCCATTTGCACTCTTTCTCAAAAGTAAACATAAAAAAAAAAAAAAAAAGAAAGAAAAAAAGAAAAGAAAAGAAAAAAGAAAAGAAAAATGGGGCGCCTGAGTGGCTCAGTCAGTTAGGCATCCAACTTTAGCTCAGGTCATGATCTCAGGGTTTACAAGTTCGAGCCCTGCATCGGGCTCTCTGACAGCTCAGAGCCTGGAGCCTGCTTCGGATTCTGTGTCTCCCTCTCTCTCTGCCCCTCCTCCACTCGTGCTGTCTCTGTCTCTCTCAAAAATAAATAAATGTTTAAAAAAAAGAAAGAAAGAAAATGAAGCTCCAATCAGCATGTCTCCCCATTTTTATTCCGCCCTTACCTTTCAACCTCTGCTCTCTGACTGGGGTTGGTGATGGCCGCGATGTACTGCATAATGTACTTACTGGCTTCAGTCTTACCAGCTCCACTCTCCCCTGGGGGAAGAATTGTGCAAGGCTTAACACTGTAACTTAAACCAAGAGGAAGCTAGTTTTTACTAGAATAATTGCAAATTCTGATGTTAGTTACTTAAAATTCTTTACGTTTCATTGTTTGATTTTATGAGTTATTTCCTCCTATCTTGATATGGTATAGGTTCTAACAGATCTGAAAATGTTGGAAAAAAAAAGTAAAACTACTAAAGAAGTAAAATAACAAGTAGATTACAAATTAAGATTTAGCACAAAAATATCAAGAGATAAACTGTGGTAAACAAATTCCTTAGACCAAAGTCTTTGTACTCGGCTGTGACTCTTGAGTATAGCAGAAAAGCAACAAGCTAGTGCCTCAAACAGTGGCCATGGCTAAATTCATAAAACCTTATTCTCTATAGCAAATTTCTTTTAATCATCATGAGGATGAAATAATTCCTCCAGAAAATTAAAGTTAGAGTAATTTTGGTGAAAACAAAGCAAAACAAAACAGCAGGCTCCAGACACGGTGTCACAGAGAGAGCATGACAGGTGGTGTAATGTGGGAAGAAGGGATCAATTTCGAATGAGCTACCCACTTGTTAAATGTACATGCCTCCTGACTCAAGAGTTCCACCTGCAGAAATTTATACTACAGAAATACTAAACATATGAATATAATCAAATAATAATAATAATCTTCAAAGGTTTAAGGAGTATTTCTGCAGACTATACTATGTGTCACAGCTAAAGTCTGAAAATAAAATGCCTGTCAGTAGAGGACCAGGCAAATAAATGATTCCACTATTCAATGGAATCCTACACAACTGTTGAGAACCCCCTGCTTCCGTAGAGGTATGTATGCTAAGGAAAAGTGCCCACTCTGTGTTGTTAAATGGAAAAACACATGTAATAGCGTTTATAACGTAATTCTGTAATATGTTTATAATACAATTTCATATGCATGTGTGACTCTATGTATAATATACAGAAAAAATGTATAAAAGCACCAACACTAAATTAACAGCTGTTACTGCTGAAGTTTTGGGGGTAACAGGTTATTCAGAGGGAAGGGGCTTTTGCTCTTAAACACTTACATGATTGTTTGCTCCCTTCTTTCTTTTATAATCAGGCAATATTGCTTTCATCATTTAATATAACATAGTCCTAGGATATAATTCTCCAACATTAAGTTACATAACGCCTCTGACCCTTAATATTCTCACCTATGAAGTAGAAACACAACTGTCCTACCACCCAACAGTTTTGATAACCAAAATGGAATGAAGATCAAAAAAGTAGTTTTAAAGTATAAAGCCCCTAATGCAGATGTGAGGTATTATTAGCACCAAAATAAATTCCCACACTTTGGGAGAGGCCATCCTGGGTCAGCGGGCAGATACTTTCCCTGTCCTCAATTTACTACACAAGATTCCCCGAAGAGCTCAGCTTTACTCGGAGGGGTCAGTTCCAGCTCTCGGGCACACAGAGTCTATCCCCTGCCTCTCTGCTCTTCAGGCTTTAGGGCTCCAGCCTCTGGCTCTGAGAGCCCATCCCTGGTCCCCATGCCTGTATGGTCCCTTTCACCAATCCGACCTTGAGTTCATTCTTCATTTTTGGTAACTCAGGACTTCATTTTCTTGGTTTCATTCTGCTATTATTTAAAATGACTTTTTGTTAACATTTTATCCAGTACTTTTATGTCTTTGAGGTGAGAGGAAGAATCTTGCATGTTGGCTCAGTCTACAAAATTGACCAGAAGCCCATCCACACGTAACGTGTATTTGCAAATGAACCGAGACCACACTTTGGTCAGAAAGGATTTCTTGGTTAATGCTCACTGCACTTTTTTTTTTCTCCAATAAAATTGCTTACCTTTCTAACTTCAAAAAAGATCTATTCAACAGTTTGGATCCTTGAGTACCTACTAAGTTAAATGGATTTTGACCCTGAAAGTACAGGGGATCCCCTCTGAATACCTGATATCACAATACAAGTGTCTTTTGAGCGCCTCTTCATAGCTTTGTAAGCAGCATCAGCAATTGCAAACAGATGAGGCGGTCTCTCGTACAGCTCACGTCCTTTATATTGCTCAATTGTGTCTCTCCCATAGATGTTCAGCAACTTGTAAGGATTCACAGAAACAACGACTTCTCCAATGAATGTGTAGATACGCCCTTTTTCAAATCTGCACAGGACCGAAAGAGATAGAAAAAGGAACAGCTATGGTTACAAAGAAACACTGTCTTTCCAAAGAGCCTCATTTCCAAGAAAATCCAAATATCCCGGGAACGGTTTCTGAACTGACATTTCGTTAATTCTGAATTTAATTTTAGAGACAATGCTTAGGTTGTGCCCCTTCAGATGTTGCTGGCAGAAAAGACCAGTAGGAGTTAAAAGCCAGGAAAGAAGAAAGAACTTAATTTTTTGTGGACTGGATAGTTCCTATTTCTGAAATATGAAAGGATAAGTAGGTGCTACTAAGAGCTCTAGTAAAAGGAGAAACAGAAGATAAAGCAGGTCTTGGAATCTACTTAGCCAGATTTTCAATTATAAAGAAAACTGTCCAAATACATTTCTTTTTTTTCTCCCTCTTGAATCTGCACTAAAATGTCAGTAAAGGAATAAGAACACTAAAGTTCATAACAGAGTCATAGAGGAGACGCTTCTGGCATACATCAAATTCATTATTAAAAATTAAAAAAAATTTTTTAATGTTTATTTATTTTTGAGAGAGAAAGAGACAGAGTGCAAGCAGGGGAGGGGCAGAGAGAGAGGGAGACACAGAATCCGAAGCAGCATCCAGGCTCTGAGCTGTCAGCACAGAGCCCGATGTGGGGCTCGAACCCACGAAACGTGAGATCATGACCTGAGCCGAAGTCGGATGCCCAACTGACTAAGCCACCCAGGTGCCCCTCAAATTCATTGTTTTAAATGATGGCCTAAAATTCCATGGTATAGATTATCATTCTCTATTCAATCATTCCCCTTCCTTCCTGCTATTATGAATAATACTATAGGAAATACTCCTGACACATAATCTTACAACTCAGTGCTTTTATTTCTGTGAGACAGCTGGTTGAAAGGTATGTGTATTTTTTTATAAAGTATTTCTAACAGGATCCCACCTTTTTACCATAAAATTCTGGAATGCTGCCCATTATGTGATTTGTATGTATCACCGTACATAGATATATTTGATAAGTGATTACATGAGCATGGAAAAATATGGAAGACTACGTGTTCTGTTTCACATACCTTTTCTACACATAACAGCGTGATAAGGAGGGAGGCTGTGTAGGTGGACGGAAGGAAGCTTTAGGAACAAAGGGGAAAAAGTAAAGAAAACCCCTGGCATATACAATATGACTCAACTGCACAAAATCATGTGTCTATATTTACCAAGAAAAAATTTAATGTAAAACTTAGAAAACCCATATATAGTCATGGTTTATACATTACTCACACATATAAACACACACGAACCAGAGCTAGGCCAACACCCAAATGGACATTTCTATACAAGTTGTTGCTAATACAGTCCACCTGCCGAGAGGCACAGGAAAGACACAGAGCTCCCATCCAAGAAGGAAGGGAGCACCAAGACGGGCTAAATGCTGGTTCCCGGACAACGACCACATCTCTAAGAACTCTTGCTCAGGACCAGAGCAGCAGGGAAATAACTAATTCTTTGGGACCACAAGGGCAAGGACCTTAAACTTCCTTCACAATGGAATGAAGGCTGTTGGCTACAATTAGGAGTGGAAACAAACAGATGCTGATAATCAACAGATTAAAACCAAGATTTTATTAAATAGCTAATATATATTTAAATAAAAGCTATTAATAACCACTTTAAGATTTTCTGTGCATTTTTCTACTGTGGTTTTCCTGTGAAGCCTAACTGTTGGATGCCAACTTTATATGGTGGTTAGAAGCACAGACTTTGGAGTCCTTTACATCTGGGTCTGAATGCTCACACTGCAAATATGATAGCTGTGCGACCTTGTAAAACCACTTCACCTCCATGTGTTTCACTTGTAAAACAGACAATTGCACCGCACTCTCACCCTGGCATTGAGTAAGCACTTAAAAAAGGGGGTGGGGTGGGCAATTAATCTATGCTTCCAATTACACTCTGCATGAAAAATATTTTTAATAAATGCTTTTATTTTATTAACGTTTCTACTTAAATCACAATAATCCCTACATGTGAAGAATCAATTCAATAATCATAATCTGATTCCCTGCCTCAGCTGTTAATCAACGAACAACAAGCCACAAGCAAAACGTCCGCATAACTCATGTTCAAACACCCCCCAAAAGTAATGAAAGGCTAAGGTTCACTACCCAAGCCTTTCTGGCTTAACCTGGAAATTTGCAGGACATTCTCAACAGCTGTCTTCAAGGATGAGAATTAATAGGACATGATTCTTTAGTTTTAGAAACACTGTCAAAACAGGAAGAAGAAGAAGGGGGGGGAGGAGGAGGGGGGGAGGAGGAGGAGGAGGAGAAGAAGGAGGAGGAGAAGAAGAAGAGGAAGAAGAAGAAGAGGAGGAAAGAGGGGGGGAGAGGAGGAGGGAGAGGAGGAGGAGGGAGAGGAGGAGGAGGGGGAGGGGAAGGAGGAGGAGGGGGAGGGGGAGAGGGAGGAGGGGGAGGAGGAGGAAGATGTTGGGAAAAAGAGATTACCTCACAGGTGTGGCACTCTGTGAAATAAGACACAGCAAATAACATACAAGATTAGAATGCTGTTCTAAGATTCCAGGTCTGCGTAATCAGTAAATTCCATTTTATTCCAAATAGAATATTTTGCTTATCAAAGCTGCTAGACATCCGGTTTGTAAAACACAATAAACTACGTGCATAATAGCATCAAATGCACAAATATTATCGTGAAGAGAGTGGCAAAAGGTCAACGAATTATGGTATTAAATACAATGCCTCGGTAATTTATAAAATGTTAAAAACGTACTTGAAACTTTCAGTTTGGTTAAGGCTTAAAATCACCACTAGATGGTGCCAGTGTACACAGTAACACCAACCCAAGATTCCAATTTGCTTGGGAAAGCCTCGCATATGAAGTTAGCACTAAGGTAATGTAGTCACCTGGTTGGTGTGCCTCCATAAGGAGCTAGTGTCGCGATCCTCAGCGACAAACAGGGTGAAGCCACCTCTTATAAGAGACCAAGGAAGGCATCTCTATGCCTTCTGTGTGCGACGCTTGTGTGACAAACTTTTATAATGCACTCTTCAAATATTTATTCAATATCTACTCTGTGCCAGACACTGGGCCTGACTCTGGGAATTAAAAGATGAACAAAGTGCAGGGAAGTGTTGCAAATAAATACTAACAAATGATAGGTAAGGTAATGAAGGCAGCTACCATGTTGGCAAAGATGATCACAACACCCCTTTCAATGAGGAACCGAAAGAGAAATATACTAAGCTCAGAGCGAGGCACGCGAGGCACGCAAGGCCTTTTGTGCCGCGGCCTCCAAATTCCTCTTGACTCTCCTAACTGCCCACCACACATCCACCGTCAACACCTCCCGATCCCCTCTTTCCGTCTCAGCCTGCTGTTACATTAATGAGATACTTACGGTCCCCAAGGACACCACGACCTCATGGTTTGCCCACAGGTTCATTCTGCCTACAATACCTTGTCCTCACCCAGTCTCTTCCTCCCCCCATCTCCTCAGCAGGTGCCCACTCCTTCGAAAGCAAAACAAAATGAAATGAAACCAGAAAACTACCTACTAGGGGACAAACACCTAGCCTCAACTCTGAAACATGACCTAGGAAGAACAGTTGCAAGGTGCCCTGAAAAGTAGATGTGGGGGAGGGAGGCTGCCGAGAGGGAGCAGGCACCTGTGCGCGTGCAGGCTCCGGAGCAGAGCGCCCCCCACAGGAGGCTGCGGTTCTCCAGGGGACAAACCAACCATCTTCTCTGAGAATGGCAGAGTCTCAGGGTGCTGGTGGCTGTGGGACAAAAGGAGTCCCATTTGGCACTTCTTTTTTTTTCTTTAATTTTTTTTTCAACGTTTATTTATTTTTGGGACAGAGAGAGACAGAGCATGAACGGGGGAGGGGCAGAGAGAGAGGGAGACACAGAATCGGAAACAGGCTCCAGGCTCTGAGCCATCAGCCCAGAGCCTGACGCGGGGCTCGAACTCACGGACCGCGAGATCGTGACCTGGCTGAAGTCGGACGCTTAACCGACTGCGCCACCCAGGCGCCCCTGGCACTTCTGAATAGTTAGTTGCAAGATGGGATTGAATGAAGAAATGAGTAGATATTACATTGTTGCAATTACACTGCAATCGATTACAATGCAATTGTAATGCATTACACTGTCCGTGTGGTGAGGCAAAAGAGGAAAAGCAGGTACGATTCTCTGCAGCAGGTGATACTGAGCAGTGAAAACAGGTGCCACCTTACCTCCCAGATGTCTCATGGCATGCTCACAGGGCTTGCCTGCGAGTCAGGCAAACTTCTTGCCATTTCAGTCAAAGTGAGAAATAACTCAGCATGGGTGGCTCAGTCGGTTAAGCGTCCAACTCTTGATTTGGGCTCAGGTCATGATCTCACAGTTTGTGGGTGGGAGCCCCGCAGAGGGCTCTGCACTGACAGTGAGGAGCCTGCTTGGGATTCTCTCCCTGCCTCTCTCTCTGCCTCTTTCCTGCTAACGCACACTCTGTCTCTCTCAAAAATAAATTTAAAAGATTAAAAAAAAATAATAATGATCCCAAACTCAGCTAACTACTGGTCATTCCACATACTCTCTTTCAATAACTAACTAATCCAATAACTAAATAATCCAACCACATTTACTCAAAGATGGTAATAATCAAAAGTGACCCAGAATGGGGCCCAGGATAAGACATGATAAGAAAAACTAGGCAAAGAAACTGATAGGACAAAAGGCAGATCAAGAATACCCACGAAAAATAGGTATGTCATAAAGGAGAAAAACTTTGCAAAAATATTTCTGCATGGAAGCAAAACACATAAAGAAAATATAGCCCTCTAAAAACCAAGAGAACAAAAAACACACCACTTAAACATAGAGAGACCAGGGGCGCCTGGGTGGCTCTGTTGGTTGAGCCTCCAACTCTTGATTTCGGCTCAGGTGGTGATCTCACAGTTTGTGAGATGGAGACCCACATGGGGCACAGCGCTGGCGGTGAGGAGCCTGCTTGGGATTCTCTCTCTCTCTCTCTCTCTCTTTCTGTTCCTCCCCAACTCGCATGATCTCCCTCTCTCTCTCTCGCAAAATAAACTTTTTTAAAAAAATAGAGAAAAAATGTTTAAAACCATTTTTTTGAAACAGGAGATGAGAAACAAAAGAGCTCAGGGAAGCAACGGAAGAGGAGAAAACCCCACAGAAATGAAGACCACATTAAAAGACGTCAGAATAAGGGGCGCCTGGGTGGCTCAGCTGGTTAAGTTGGTCAGCTCAGGTCACGATATCCTGGTCTGTGGGATCCGTGTTGACAGCAGGGAGCGTGCTTGGGATTCTCTGTCTCCCTCTCCATGTGCCCCTCCCCTGCTCATGTACTCTCTCTCAAAATAAAATATACATATGTATATAAAGATATTAGATGGGAACGGATACTGCTGAACATACAGACAAGAAGAAAAGCAAGCAAAATGAAGTGGAAAAACAAAGTTCAAGTAGAAAGCAGTATAGAAGAGGGAGATAATGGAGATCACGTGACTGGGTCTCTGAAGACTTTGGTGTGATAATGGTGACATTTCAAAACGGCAAACAATTACACCAAGAACGTATGTCGACAGAGTGTCAGAAAACAGGTCAGCCACCTGGAAAAACAAAATCCATAGATCATCAGTGTGATGCCTTGAATTGTGCTCTCCCCCACAAAAGATACGCGGAAGTACTAATCCCTGGTACCCGTGAAAGTGACCTTATTTAGAAACAGGGTTTTTGCAGATGTAATCAAGATGAGGTCATTAGAATGGGCCCTAGTCCAACACGACTGGGTTATGAGAAGAGGAAAATGCCATGGGAAGACTGAGACAGACAGGGAGGACACCACGCGATGACAGAGGTGACAGGCGCAGCTGCGAGCCAACGTCACCGTGGGAAGCTAGGCAGAAGCAAGGAAGGATTTCTCCCCCGCCAGTTCCAGACAGACCCTGGTCCTGCTGACACCTTGATGTTGGACTTCTAGTCTTCAGAACTGTGAGACAAGAAATGTCTGACCTTATTTTTAAGCCACCCCATTTGTGCAATTTTGTTTGTGGTATTTTGTTATAGCAACTCTAGGAAACTAATACGACTAGTTATACCAAAATAAATTCTATGAAAGTGTCTCAGTTTCACTTCATGTTTAAAGAAATGCAAATCAAACCAACAACAGGGTACAATTCTCCACCTACACATGAGGAATTTTGACAGTGAACAATGTTAGCAAGAGTATGGAGTCACAGGTGTCTTCCCCATCGCAGGTATCACCTTCATTGGCGGGACTCCCTCTCCTGCCATTCTCCACAAAATATAAATCTAATTGCTCATTCCTATCCTTAAATCTTTTCAATGGGAAGTCTTAATGTCAAGCCAATCTGACATCCCGATATTGGCTTATCTCACGTCAACCACTCCTGATGACTGCTCTGGCCAAGAATAAAACAAGATCCTTCCCCATCTAAACTGCCCCTATCCACCAACATCCCACACTTGTTTCCTCTATGGTAGTTACCACAAGTAGCTTCTTGTTGGTTTACTTTCTGTCTCCAGAGGAATACGGTCCATATTTACCTTGTTCATGGCTTTATCTTCAGCATGCAATACAGTGCTGGAACTTACAGGGGATGGTTAAATATTCGATGAATGAAAAAATAAAGGAAGGAATGAATGAATCCCCTTAGCCCACCTCCATTTTCTCAGCAAATGGTTTGCATCCTATTTATAGAGAAAATTTAGGCCGTCAAGTATGTAAGACTTTAAATCGCCTACCATCATTACTTTTTTTTTTAAATTTATGTACTTAGTTTCACTTCTCTTATTTCCTTATGACTTTCAAAAGTGGGAGGAGGGGAGATTAAATACAGCAGGATATCACCTAGTTTTTAATGGGCCACATCCTTATGCTCAACTGAAAATAACCTTTCCTTTCACATGGGCAATTTCATGTACTCTGGATACAAACAGTAATTTATATTCCAGGAAAATATAATTAAAATAGTATCTACTCTGACTCACCCTCTGGGACATGTTTTTCACTGTTAGGGAAGGAAGCTGCAACGTATGCAGGACTGACTTGGAACTGGAGGTATCAGTTCAAACTGGTGGGGTGCAGTGGCTTGAAGGGAAGGGAGAGGGAGAGAGAGAGATGTGGACGTGAGCACACATTTCCTAGCTCTGCCCTCTGAGGGAGCTCAGAAGCAAGGACACTCAGATGTTGGCTTGTACACTATTCTTCTTAACTAAAAGGACCCAGGGATCCTTAGAGAAAAGCTAATTCTGGAGCTGGGGCAGGGGAAGTACAAGATGAGTCTGAAATGTCTTGTTGAGCCAGAATGTAGGGAAGTACTCAAAGAATGACAGGGACATAGCAAAAGAAACAGGAATCAGCGTAAAAGGCTCCCACTGGCCAAATCTGGAACCACATGAGCACTAAAATAAGTAATGTCAGTGACATTATAATCCCCCGAATAAAATAAGAATCTAGGAGTCCGTACTGATATAAAATAGAAGCGAATTGGAGAAGTAAAAGCTCTTCCTTACAGTGGAATGACAAGAAATACAAAAGGAATGACGTTGAGTTAGAGAATTATCAGTGCATGCTAAAACCAGTAGCTGAGAGTGTGATGAGGAACAGGATAGTTACACAGCCGCAAAGTATCTTCTGCAAATTACTTAATAATTGCAAAGGGAAAGACGATAACTTTTACAGGAGAGAAACCCTGTAAGCATTAAGTGGCCATTAACTTTGACTTCATTAACTTTGACCAGGTGCTCAAAGTTAATATCACCACTATTGACACAAATTGACATATGTGCCCGTTATGGTTAATTTTATGTGTCAACTTGCCTGGGCCAGGAGGTGCCCAGAATTTGGTCAAACATTATTCTGGGTGTGCTGTGAGGGTGCTTCTGGATGAGAGAAACATTAGAATCAGTAGGACTGAGCAAAGCAGAGTGCCCTACCCAACTGGGTGGGCCTCATCCACTCCAGCCAAGACCTGATAGGAACAGAAGGGTGAGTAAGAAACAATGCTTTGTCTCTCAGCCTGATGGTCTCTCCTGCCCTCACACCTGGACTCAGACTAGAACTAACACCATCAGCTCTCCTAAAATTCTAGCTTACTGACTGAGGAGTTTGGACTTCTCAGCCTCCGTAACTGTGTGAGCCAAAAATCTCTCTATATGTGTGTTTATAAACACACACACACACACACACACACACACACACACACACACACACACA